>NC_064920.1:117936965-118239995 GCF_023897955.1 Schistocerca gregaria
TGCGTAAACGTGTGTAGTGCGTGAGAGTGCAATGCGTGTGTTTATTTCAGCCATATGCTTATGTGAATGTGTTGTGAAAATTTAGTGTTGAAGCTATTACACGAGTGCACAAGTGAAACTAAACCATAGTTTACCATAAGCAACTCATTTACTTTATGTTCATTGTTAATTCTAGCATTTAGAACTGATCAACCATGTTGATTTTCATTCTAATGCTTTCTATGGCAGCGTATTGTACAAGTGCTCTAGTAATAGCACCACACAGTACAGGTGTTTTCTTTGAACCACATTCAGACATGGTAGTTTCGACAAGTAATGCAAAACTTGTACTCAAGTACAATCTGAGTGAAATCCAGCAACAGTTCAATTCTGTAAAGAAGCAAATTGATCTAATTCGTTCTGTGAAGAGTAATGATAAAATTTTGAAAATGGGTACATCTTGGTTGGGGGTTGGGTTGTTTGGAGGAAGAGATCAAACATCGAGGTCATCGGTCTCATCACATTAGGGAAGAAGGGGGAAGGAAGTCTGCCGTACATTTTCAGAGGAACGAAGCCGGCATTTGCCTGGAGCGATTTAGGGAAATCACGAAAACCTAAATCAGGATGGCTGGACGCGGGATTGAACCGTCGTCCTCCCGAATGCGAGTCCAGTGTACATCTTGGTATAATAACTGGATCACAGCCAAAATGCAAGTAGACTCTACATTTTCTAATTATGAACAAGAGATTTACTGTTTTTTAAGGCTTTTGCCACACAAAACTTTAATTAGGCGTAAACATGCCCGGTTTGATTTTGGAGGGAGTACCCTTCATGCTGTATTTGGTACTTTAATTAGGCGACAACTACTGGAAGTTAAAGGCAAGATAGTACCTATTGAACAACAGTTCAGTACAGATTCAACTAATCTCTCTAATGAAATTATCGTATTAAAGAATATGCAAAAAACCATTACTAATCACACAGTTTTCATTGAACAGATTGTAAAGCAATTTATCTCACATTTCCGAGTAATTCGTAATGAAATGAACGCAAATATCTAAGATCTATTCCACAGATTAAATGCTATGAGTGCACACTTAGGTCTGAACATTCTTTTGTTAAGGATTACTGATAGTTTATCAAATGATAAAACTGATGCCCTTAACTTTAGAAAAGTCTTAGAAAGTAGTTCAAATGATTGTTCGAGCAGTGCACTACTATATCCAGAACTTTTTTTACAGATCCTACTGTCAACTGAACGAAAGTTAGATGCAACATATTCTATGATTTACCCTGTTAACTCTTACAATTTATATGCTTGCTACAAGTTAACCTCCATACACTCTTTAATGATTGAAGATGAATTAACTGTTATTATTTCTATGCCCGTTGCTAGATCAAAGCATAATTTTGAAATGTATAAGATTAATACTTACCCTGTGAAATGGAGATGGGCAGGTATTAATGTAAAGTACGTACTAAATTATTATCTACTGATCAGCACGGAACAAAGATATTCCGGGTCCCTAAATGAAAATGATTTGAATATGTGTAAACGTAGTCATAAGTTAATTTGCCCTGAATTGGCAGTATTGTTAGATAGTAGAGTGTACAGCTGTAAGAAAGACATGATTGCCCTAGAACATTAACACATTTTTATCATCCATTCCTTAAACGATGTTCTGAAGGTATAATTTTCTCATCTAACTCTATCTCTGATGTCACATTTACAAGTAAAAATTATGATACACCTGAGCTACCCTTTACACGCAAATTGAATGATAGTAGATTAATCGTGAATGCCACACATTGTGATTTATCAAGTGAACTATCTGATATGCGTACTGTAAGGCCAACTATATTTCATGCAACTGGATATTTATCATTAACGAGAATGTTATCTGTTTATTACAATGATTCATACGTGTTAACATATGGAAAGCATTCCTTATCAAGTTTACCTGAAGACACTGATTTAATTAAGGATAACCTTGAAAATGTAATTACTTCCAATAATGAGTAAAACTTAATTGAAACAGCAAATAGAATTAAGTCCTTCGATTCATCCAGTAATTTGAATGCAAACTTGATTGACAGTACTGCGTTTTTATTACTTTTATAATTTTCTGTGTTGTCAACAACGTTTGTCATGTATGAAACTGTCATTCTGAAAGCTCGGTTCTCTTTACCGAACGTTACTGTCTGTGCAAATGAAATACATGTCGCAGTACCTTCTGGTGCCAGAAATGGTTAAATAGATTCATAATTCCCAGGAGGTCGTTTTGAGCCACCTTTTTTTTGTCATCAGTGTACTGACTATGGTTGCTCTTTTTTCTCTGGGGAGGGTATGTAAGGGTCTACGGATTTCGCGCAGCCGTACGACACGTTAACCCGCGCTCGCCATTCGACCTGTCTGGAACGCTGACAATTTGCGTGGTCAGTACACGCGCGTCCGACCGCACTGCGACGGGGAGTACGCCACTGGCCTGTGTCCGCAGGGAGAGCGGTATTCACTAGCTCACCATGGAGCCTTTCGATACGACCGTAATTAGCCGGTGTTAGGTTCAAAAATGGTTCAAATGGCTCTGAGCACTATGGGACTTAACATCCGAGGCCATCATTAGCCTAGAACTTAGAGCTACTTAAACCTAACTAACCTAAGGACATCACACACATCCATGCCCGAGAGAGCATTCGAACCTGCGACCGTAGCGGTTGCGCGGTTCCAGACTGTAGCACCTAGAACCGCTCGGCCACCACGGCCGGCCCAGTGTTAGGATTCCAGGCACAGTGATGATGGGTGTGCGTAGTGTGCGTGTTTTATGATTAGTCTTTTGTTAATGAAGTGTGTAAACTTACTTCATAGTGTTCGCGTATTCTGTACCTCAAGAACCCACTGCCTACAAATCCTGACAAATATTCCGTGTAATTACCATCCGGGGCAACAACACAAACAACCTCCTTATAACAGCATGTTTGTACTATTCTTTACTCCTTTCTTGCCAAGCCAGTTAACAACCAGATATGGAAAAAAGGAATATGTCAATCTAAATTCCTGGGCGAATGGTTTACAGCCATGGTTGTACCATTACCATCAAGCTTTCCATATTATAGGTAAGATTAACAACAAGCACTGCATCACACCAAATACTAAAATCGATCAATACAAGTTTTCTGTGTGCATCTGAGTGTTGTTATTCTGTCTGGGAGAAGTTTACTGTCTGAATCATAACGAAATAAGAAAGAATTTACGCTGGGTCCCAATTATAGAAAACGGAATCTACAAAAGAAATCTGGGCAAAAATGTATTTTATTATATCATAAAATAAGATAACAAAGTGGAAAACCAGAATTACACCTGTGTGGTACGAGATGTTCCTGGGCGGGGGGACTCTGAACTGCAACTCTGAGTTCTGTGTGGGAGGCGGTGGGGCTTTGAACCACTGAGGGCTACGGCGGGACGAAGGCTCTCCGTCGTGTAGATTAAGAGCAAAATGGGACCGACAGCAACATAACAGGTTCCTTTGAGGGCTGATAAACGAAAAATTGTGTATTACATGCCATCAGCTAGTAACTCGCTGTCTATGGGTAGCGACTACCAGTCAAATGCCCAGGGCTCCGAGTTCCACTGCGGCCATTGCTTAAATCTTGAATAAAATAGTCATGAATCGCTGCAGAAGATTGTGTAAGCTGATACTCGTTCTGTTGGTCTTATCAAAGAGGACGAATGAGTGGAGGTGCGGACATAGTTTCAGGGCAATTTCTCGTCCTTGGGATGGGAAACTACCCCTAAAAGGTGGAAGAATCAGCAATGATCAACGGCATGACGATGCAGAAGGCAGTAGAAAACACAGCATTAAAGACACAAAATGTGTACTGGATATGTGCAACAAGTATCATGCGATTTCTCCGTTGCCAAAAGATTCCGGATTAGTCCCCATTCCCGGTCACGGAGAAGGTAGTGCTTAAAAGAACATGACCTTGGGTAAAAGACTGAATAGCCACCGAAAGGGTAACATTCCGTATTCCGATAGCGGCGTCAGAAAATTGAACATGATGGGGAAACTAGAAGACCTGAAAAAGAACATGCAAAGGCGCAGTCTAGATATCGTGGGACTCACAGAAATGAAATGGGAAGAAAATAAGGCATTTTCGTCAGGCAAACAAAGGATATTGTCAACAGCAGCAGAAATTATATAGTGACGGTTGAGTTCCTAATGAATAGGGAAGGAGGGAAGGAATGGTTCAAATGGCTCTGGGCACTATGGGACTTATCTTCTGAGGTCATCAGTCCCCTAGAACTTTGAACTATTTATACCTAACTAACCTAATGACATCACACACATCCATGCCCGAAGCAGGATTCGAACCTGCGACCGTAGCGGTCGCGCGGCTCCAGAGTGTAGCGCCTAGAACTGCTCGGCCACTTCGGCCGGCAAAGTAGGGAAGAGAAGGAGGTATTGTGATCAGTTCAGTTTTAGGGTTGACCTCATCAGAATCGACAGCAAATCAACGCCAAGAGCAATAGCACAGGTACATATGAAGACGTCATAGGCAGATAAACAAGAGGTAGAGAAAACGTACAGTATGAAGATCTTGAACAGGCATTTTATCATGTAAAAGGAGATGATAGTCTAATAATCACTTCGAACTTAGTGATCTAGTGATAAAGAGCGTGCCTGGGAATCAAGCAGTCGCGAGATTGAACACTGGTCAAGCATAGGCAGTTTTCAGTCTGCCTTTAATCTAGCTTTCATCCCTCTGTGATGCGCAGAACTGCCAGGAACCAAACGTAGTTCGAGTTCTGCGTTAAATAGTACGTCCCCTATTCTGTTTGGATATCAGGGACAGGTTAGGGACAAATAAGTCGCGGAAGTGGTGTCCTATTGAGAGACTTGCGCTCGGCCATTGTACACACGACATTATTAATATTTAATAATCATCATGAATTGTAGCGCTATAGTAGGGTAAGAAATATAAGAAATAGTTACGGGAGAGTATAGAATTGGTAATAGGAATGAGAGAGGAGAAAGACTAATTGAGTTCTGCTGTAAATTATAGATTGTAGTGCGAATACACTGTTGAAAAATCCCAAGAGGCGTAGGTGTACTTCGGAAAGGCCAGAAACACGGAATGATTCCTGCTGGATTACATGATGGCCTGAGATTCCTAACTCAAGTACTGCGATACGATCCCAGGACCACATAGAGTCACATTCAGATGACAATTTTATCATGGTGGAGTGCAGATCGAAGAGAATCGCCCGAAGGAATCAGTGTGAAAAGAAGTGTTATACTGAAGTGCTGAGGAATAGTGAGCTATATTTGAAGCAGTAGACACTGTGATGATGGACGTCATAATAAGAGGTTCAGTTGGAGAGCAACTAAAAGCACTATAGGGAGCTATTAGAGAAGTTGCACTGATAAATGTAGGTGAAAGAAATCCATAGGTAACAAGAAATACTTCAATTGAGAGACAAAAACGGATGTACTAAAGCGTTCTGCGAAAGACAGCAAAACACCATAGTAAATCACTCAGGAATGAAATAAATAGCAGGAAAAATGTGAAAAAATCTGAGAGGAAATGGTCATCGACAGAGCTGACTAAGCGTATACAAAAGTCAAAACATTCTTCGGTGAAATTAAAAACAAGGACGGCAACATTAAGAAAGTAATCGAAATTCCACTGTCAAACATAGAGGAGAGAGCGAGTAGGTCAAAAGGGTACATTGAAGGCATCTATATGCGGGTTAATTGTTGACGTGATGGGAGAAGAAATTGGAGTCAGTATGAAACGACAGAGAATCCAATACCAGAGACAGAATTAAAAAGAGCTCTGTAATACTTGAGATCAGATGAGGCAGAAGGGATAGACAGCATTTAAGCGGATTTTCTACAATCATTGGGAGAAGAGGCAACCAGCCGGCCGGAGTGGCCGTGTGGTTCTAGGCGCTTCAGTCTGGAACCGCGCGACTGCTAGAGTCGCAGATTCGAATCCTGCCTCGGGCATGGATGTGTGTGATGTCCTTAGGTTAGTTAGCTTTACGTAGTTCTAAGTTCTAGGGGACTGATGACCTCAGAAGTTAAGTCCCATAGTGCTCAGAGTCATTTGAACCATTTTTTTAGAAGTGGCAACCAAACGACTATTCAAGCTGATGTGGAGAATCTATGAGGCTGGCCACGTACCATCAGACTTTCAGAATAATGTCGTCCACACAGTACCTAATCTAGCAGAGACAAGTAAGTGCGAGAACTGTAGCACTATCAGATTAACTGCTCTTGCGTCAAAGTTTCTGACAAGAGTAATAGGCAGAAGAATGGGGATGAAAATTGAGGAATTGTTACATCACGATCAGTTTGGCTTTAGGTAAGATAAAGGCACGAGAGAGGCAGTTTTGTAGTAGCGCTTCGTAATGGAAGCGAAATCAAAGAAAAGTCAAGACAGTTTCATAATATTTGTCGACTTGGAAAAGTGTTCGACATTGCAAAATGGTACAAGATGTTCGAAATTCTGAGCAAAATGAGAATACATTGTAGGAAAATATGCTTAAAATATAGTACGTACAGGACCCATGTGGTGACAAGAAGACTGAAAGGCAATGAGCAAAAGGCTGGAATTAAAAATAATGTATGATGTGCCCATACTGTTCAGTCTACACATCGATGAAGCAATGACGTAAATAAAAGAAACGATCAGGAGTGAGATTAAAATTCAGGTTGAAAGGGTGTTAATGAAAAGATTCGCTAATGACGTTGCTACTCTCGGTGAAAATGAAGAAGAATTACACGATGTGTTGAATGGAATGATTAGCTTGATGAACACGGAATATGGACTGAGGATAAATCGAAGAAAGAAGAAATTATTTAGGAGTAGCAGAAATGGAATTAGCAATTACCTTAACATCAGAATTTTTATGCACAGAGTAGACGAAGGTAACGTATTTTGCAACCATGGAAGCATAGTAACAGATGTCGGAGGAAAAAAGGAGGACACAAAAAATCAGACTAGCGCAGGCGAAGAGGGCATTCCTGGCCAGTTATAAGTCGTATTAAACATAGACAATCAGAGGAAGAAATTTTTGAGAAACTACGTATGGAGCACTGTATGGCATGGTAGTGAATTATGGACTGCGGGAAAATCTGAAAAGCAGATAATCGAAGTATTTGTGATGTGGTACTACAGAAGGATGTTTGTAAATTAGATGGACTAATAAGTTAAGGAATGAAGACGTATTCCGTGTAATCGGTAAAGGAAGGATCAGGGTGACAGGTTCTGTGGTAAAACAGAAAGAAGTAGCTTTGACGGTACTGAAAGGAGCTGCAAAGGGTAAAAGATATAGGCGAAGTCACAAACTGGAACATAAAAAAAAATGTAGAAATGGGATGCAAGTACTACTGAGAGATTAAAAGATTGGCACAAGAGTGGAATTCGTGGAGAGCGATGCCTCAGCTGTAACACTTGTGCAGATTGTCGTTGGCTGCATGGAATGTAAATGTACATCCAACACCAACAAATAAAATCAAAAATTTAATGACTGCACGTCATGCAAGTTAGAATATACAACATTCCACTTATTGACTTTTATTGTGCAGAAATAGGAGGCTACAACATACGCAAATACGGACTGTCCATAATTAAAGTTCCAGATTCAAAACACCGTAGAAAGAGAGCCACAGCTCAGAATTGTGTCAAATTTTAATGTTATGTTATTGACTCATGGGACAATGTCAAGGACCCAAAAAATTTAACAGAATTTTTACCGACAGATAACGCTGTAAGCGTCTTTGCGTAAATGGTGTCGGCTGCAAATGGCACATTAAACGTAATACGACAGCTATAGTTTGAGTTACACATTAGGTTCTAGGCGCAACAGTCTGGAGCCGAGCGACCACTACGGTCGCAGGTTCGAATCCTGCCTCGGGCATGGATGTGTGTGATGTCCTTCGGTCAGTTAGGTTTAATTAGTTCTAAGTTCCAGGCGACTGATGACCTCAGAAGTTAAGTCGCATAGTGCTCAGAGCAATTTGAACCATTTTTATTGTTTAATGTGCATGAATGCATAATTTCAAAACTAAACAGTTGTGGCACTGTTAATTAGGTAATCCCATCCACCACGCAAGCTGGCAACACATTTTAATTGTCCTGAGGCAAAAACCGCATAAAAAGCAAATGTGACACCGGTTTATAACTATTGTCAGACTGGCGGAAGACATGTTCAATGTTCTGTCCACAGTTTCCAGCCACAAGTTGAAATCGAGACACAGCATGTTCCACAACAGGTTGAAGTGACTCGGGGGTCACGTTCAGAATGCGTTGCGCATTGCGTATCTTCAATGTAGCTACGTTTGCAATTGCAACACTGATAACAACATCCTTCAGATAACTGCACAGCGAGGAGTCACACGGATTAAGAACAACTGAGCTTGACAGCAAGTCTGTGGGGTAAAGCGTTTCCGAAATGCCTCTGCAGCAGCCGCTTCACTGGCCGTGCATTGTGCGAAGGAGCGCGATATTGCATAAAAATGATCCTACACACACACACAAACACACACACGCACACACACACATACATACACATCCACATCCATGCTGCTGGAGGGTTGGAATGACCGCAAAAAGACTCTCATAGCGTTTCACAGAGACGTTACAGGTAGCAGGACCCACAAGACTCACCTTAGCCAAAAAATACGGCCCTATGATAAACTCTTGTGTCAGCGAGCTCCACACAGACATCTTCGCAGAATGAAGTTGAGCAGGCAGACGTACGTGCGGATTTTCCGTTGCCCATATACTGTGCGCATTGATAATGTCCTTGGACTTGGACATGGGCATCGTCTGTCCACATAATGTTCCTTGACCACTCATCGTCTTCCATGCGAGCAAGACAATCCAGAGCTGGCAGGTCAGCAGGAAGGAACTCCTGAACAAGCGCAGTTTTGTACGGATGACAGTGCAGGCTGTTTCGTAGGATTTCATGCACCATGCTCACAGTCAAGTTCAACGTTTGCACATTTCCCTGCACGTTGCATGTTTGCACAACACCGCTTGACCCGTCCGGAAAGCTGTGGCCACATCTTCGACTGATGTCGAATCAACTGCTTTCCTCCCTCTGGGGTACTGCACTTTAAAAGAAGCTGTCTTTTCAAATTTTGTACTCATTCTTTCCAGGCCCTTAACAGACATTGGACCAATGCATTTTCTCACACCTTGGAGTGTCCGGAACTTCTGCAGAATTACTGGTACACCGTCACCGTACTTGTAAAAGAGCTTTACCAGCAGTGCGTAATCTTTCATGGGGAGAGCCATGTTGGGCGTTTCGGACATATACTGAGAAACGGCCATTTGCATTGTGTCTGTTGGCGTGCATGTTCTCAGGCATACAGTGCTCAAAATTTTTATTACTTTTTTTTAAATTCCGTAACGTTTTTCCTACCTCAACAAAATCGTGTTCAAGTTTGACGTTATTCTGAGCAGTGTCTCTCATTCTACAGCGTTTTCAAACTGGAGCTTAAATAGTGGACATACTGTATATTCTCTGCCACATGTCCGCCTGTGAACCGAGTACTTACAGTTAGAGCTGATAATAACAGAGAATTTTCTTACTTTAGCACTCCTCAGCCGATCGTCTAGAATTATTGGAATGTTAGAATGTTGCAAATTGAACACCTAATTTATGATAAAGCTGTATTTACAAACATCGGCCAACTTTTTGAGCTTTTTTCTTTTTTTATCACAATAAGCAATGCAGATCTTCCTTAGGGAGAATTAAAATACTAGACGGATGTATTCGGAAACGTAAACATAATTTACTTTGCAAATCGTCAGCTTTTCGCCACAGTACAGATACGGGTCGAGATGAACTCGTAAATAATGAACAGTGTGGAGGCACTGCGGGGCCACTTGCTCACCAGAGGTAATGAACGCAAATTCCGTTGTTATTCGGGTTCATCCATGCATACGTTCACAGCTCATAAATATTTATGCACCATTGTAGTGATTATGCAAATTTCAGATAATAGTAAATCAAGCGGTGAAAATATCTTTAAATAAAACCTTTGCACCCTATTTTCAATCCACCAGTGATTCAGCGATAATATTTATGAAAAAAATATTTATCAATGGAGATATTTTTCACATTTCCGCGGACGTGCCCATAAAAACGACAGATATGTGCTGCGTGGGACGGAAGTTGATGGTGGTATATTAATAAACAAATGGTACATAGAACCTGAGTAGCTATCAGATTTTTGAGATGGTTATGTATAAAATGATTTTTCTCTAGAGCATTAGAAGGTTTCTTCAGATATGAACTACTGCTTAATGTTTGTCTCACTGGAGACACTAAAAGACTGTTAAATGCTACTTAGGCATCTTTCTACGCACTGTATCAGTTTTATTCATGTAGTGAATTTTACCACCGTGTGATGGCGATTTATCTGTAAGGAGAGTTTGGAGCATTTGTCAAGGATTGGAAAAGTATTTCAATGCCTCATGAAGTTTAATTAATATGCTGCTTACATCGCCGGCACACTGTCTAAATATTAATTGGGCTGATATACGATGGCGGTATCTTTATTTTATTTTCCAAAAAATTCTCATTAACAATTATATTAGGGGTAGAAAATTGAGTCTTGGCCTGCTTCTTTACTTGGTTGGGTTTAAGGAGATATTTCCGCACTTTTGAATCCAGTAATGTTAGAAACTCTAATCCTCTTCCTCACTATATTGTTGTGATTGACTTTAGTTGTTTTGGTTCGTATCACTGTCTCCTAGTCTCAATTCCCGTGAGTGTATGTATTGTAATGTGAGCTTTCTTTCAAGCGAACAGTGCAACCAGTAGGCTTACGGAAACGCCGTCTGATGAAAGCAGTCACCAAATCCATCTGAAACTGTGTTACAGTATTCCAGTTAAATTTTACTAAAATAATGAAAAATATGAAACTGTACAATAAAGAAACTATCGTGTGAAATTCTGCCTCGTACAGAGCAGTGAACGGTGCTACAATGTGTGACGTCACAGAATGTACCTTCCAATTCTAACATACAAAACTAACAGACTATACAAATCCTGCATAAAATTACAAACTGAACATTGAAAGAATAGATGCCCACAATGCTTTTGTTTAAAGACTCTGCAATTTTTCCTACCCCAACTAAGGAAAACTCGACACGTTGAATGATATGCGTGCGAACATATAACAGAGCACTGTAAACGGAAGAATTTATGACATAAGAGGTGAGATGTGAATTAAACTTTAACAGGACCTAACGATAATCTGTAATGCATTGCTTGACTGTAAACAAGCTTTCTGTGTGCTAACAGTGATGTTAAGCTGAATTTCCGTAACTTACCTCGCGGCAAAAGAGAGTCGGTACTGTTCGATAGTGTTGAATGTTAAAATGCAGCACTGCTGCAAATCAGCTGAGGAAAACCTTGGCCTAGTGCAATGCAAGGGAAAGCAAATGTGCTAACCACATCATACTTTAAAGAAAGGCGACGTTCTTTTTGAGGAACGCATTGAGGAAATTCAGAGAACCTGCGTCTGAAGCTGACTGCATAACGATGCTACTGCCGCCAACATACATTTCACTAAACACCACGAAGATAATCCAGGAGAAACTACGGCTCATACGAAGTTATGTGCAGGGGCTTTCCGTAAGAGCGTGCAAAAATGTAACAGGACGTAGAGCATGCTCCACTGAACAATTTGAGGTAGGGAACCTGGGGTCTGAGAACCAGCTTAAGGCGATATGGAAGTAAACTTGTTTGTCTAGTGTTACTGTTTTCCAGCTCATTTACAAATAACTTGCGTACACGTTTACTTGTACTGTGATGTTTATTTACAAGTACACTCTGTATTTCCATCAAGGAAACAAGGAGGACGAGACTCGACTGGCGCTGTAGGCGACAATCCCACTGGGGCAGTCTTCTACCTGGACGTCTGAAAGGACACCTGTACTTGAGATTTGAGCAAAGAGTTCTACGTGAATTATTGGAGGACGTACCCTTGGCTGTTAGTGAGAGGATGTGGATACAAAGTGACTCACTTAAGTCTGGATGTTCGCAGCCATGTTAGTGCTGCATTTCCTGGTCGCTGGATTGGAGGCTGAGGTCCTATTCCATGGCTGGTGGGACATCTGATATGAATTCCCTTGATTATTTCATATGGGGATATATGAAGTCACTTCTGTATGAGATACCAGTGGGTTCGGAAATGGAATTTGTTACCAGAACTGTAGCCGGCTGTGGTGAGATTCGAAACACGCCAGGGATATTTGTCAGGGTCCGTCACATTTTGTAAGATACAGAACAAATGGTATGTTAAGGTTGTGAATGATGGTATTTGTAGTTATCTATATTGTAAATAAAGGGGAACGCAATAATGTGATTTTTTCCTATTATCTCCTTAAGCTTCTCCGACCCCATGTTCCCTACCTCAAATTGTTCAGTGGAGCATCCTCTATGTCCTGTTAAATTTTTGCACGCTGTTACGGAAACACACTGTAGACGGTCGGTTTTCCCTCTCTCGATTTGCGAGTGCAACAGGAAAGGAAATGGCTAGTAGTGGTACAGGGTACCCTCCACCATACACCGTGCAGTGGTTTGCGGAGCATGTATGGAGACATAGATGTAGAAGCCTTTAAGTAACTATGTTCCACTAAGTACAATGCGGTGACACTCGATTACAAAACAAAACATGAATACGAGGACGGTGAACGGAACTGAACGTATTGAATTATATAAAAGAGACTTGTAATTAAAAAAAAGCTCTATCATGAAATGAACTTTTAAAGATTACAACAGTATTCACAGGATTTAACAGAATTCGCTTCTTATAAACAAATATAACTCTGCTACGCAGCTCGTTAATGAAATGGCAAGGGAGTTGAAACGTCCTGGCATTCTGGGGAAAGGAGTTGTGAATATATGGATCTGAATCGAAGCCATTCAAGTAGATGATTGTGTTTAATCTCGTCTCCACAGTCAAACTGAATGACCTACATCAGTGAAGAAAAATCATGCCGAAAATTTGCCTTTCTCAAACTCATCGTAAATTAGACGCGATAAAGCAATGAAGCGTCAACATTACCTGAATATCTTCACACTTCTAAAATCGGTCTTTACAAAACCATATTTCGATAAAACCAACATCTTCTGCGTCTGCATCTTAGTGTTCTGATAGCTGTTTTCCCAAACCACTCAGCAGAGTGACCGACACCGGGCTCTGTCACTTAATGCATACGAAAAGTATGGCAACGACTCACTGCTGGTAGCCAAATATTGCTTGCATTGAGCTCCGCCATACAGAAGGATCTTGCCGGTGTATTCTGTTGCTCTAACAATAACAGACTCGTGACTGAAGCTCGAACCAGGTCAGACAGGTAGAACAGACGTTAAATGATATCAGCCGATTAGACGTAACGACCCGCCACCACGACTACACTGTTGCACACCTAAATAGCAACCTTATTTTCAAACGGCTGTAGGGTTACAATTTAAAACAGTGTCTACCAAGTCCCCTCCTACAAGTTTCTAATAAGGCGAATATCCGTATATCCTGTATACAAAAAGTTTGAAGAAACATGAAAAGGAAATACTGAGGTGACAGCGAATCACTAACCATGTATTTATCATCTTTCATTTGCTAATAGATACTTTTAATTTCATTCCTGGACTTCGGATTGGGGGGGGGGGGGGAGTTGATGACGAGATACTGGGGAAAGGTGAGGAGGACGAGTCGGTCGTCAGTTTAGGCATTTCGTAGTCTTTCTGAGTCCTTGCTAGCAGCCTGATGTTTAGTGACTGTGAACAGCTGTTCTACGACTTTCATAGACGTTGCGTGACGGCTCTGAGGTGTTGTATGCCTCTGTACATGTATTTCTGACAAGTTCCAGTTTAAATTTTTCCTTCTACAGTGGAGTATGTATTGATTTGAAAATTCGTGGCTGATTAAAACTGTGTGGAGGACCGATTCTCGAACCCGCGAACGACGAAAGATCCGAGTTTGAGAGTGAGCCCAACACAGAATTTGAATCTGCCAGGAAGTTTCAAATTCAGACAATTTCATCTATAACTTACATATGCTGTGGGTTCATAAATGACAGCACTTCGTTATTGGCTATTATGTATTTTCTGGTTTAGTACCTTAAAAGTGGATAGCCCTTTCTTCAACTTTTTTATATCTGAAGATGGATATAGCTGCCCGACACTAGTAATCACTTGTAAATACTGCTGCGGTCAGTGACGCTGAAACGAGCAATAAAATTCACTATTCGACTGTCTGTCTCTACCCCAAAGTCCGTGTCCATTATTATTATAATTATTACAATTGCCTCCTGCCCACGAAGATAAGCTCTTTGCAGCGCCAAATCTATAAGGATGTCTGGTAAGGCGTAAAAGAAAGCCAGGTGAAATAAATAAATAGCACGTCATAGAATCAAAATCAGAAAATTCAGAATCGTTTCTGAGTCTTAATTCCTTAGTCGGCATGTCATAATAGTGCAGACAAGTCTTGTCACCTGTCACAGTGTTATTCATATACTGAGATTGTCCCTCAGAAAACTTCCGTAACATCTCCTAGCACCCAGTCACACGCCGTGTCATCTGCACTTCCGGCACTCTATGCAGTACCCAGAAAAAACAAAGTTCCTTTACTCGCAAATGGTCATGCAGTGTCGAACGAGTTGCTGGTGCACTTAGCCCTACGGGATCCTCTATCTGCTATGTCACTCGCCTGTGTTCGTCTAGTATTTTTCTCACAGCGTTGATGTTTTCCCCTGTAAATGATGATCGGGCCTTACCATCCTCTCAGCGTAGTCCAGAGTGAAATTTCCTCTTTGAAATTCTCTGTATCACATGAATTCAGCTGTACGATGTGACATTTCTTCAAAGCACTGGTCTATCTTACAACCAAGCGCGAATTTGCACCGCCAAACTCCACGAGTGTCACTTCGTGCGCATGACGCCATAGCACGCACTTCTACCCAACCCTGCTGGTGTGAACGGCTTGCGCTTACAGACTTGGCACAGCAGCTATAATGCAAGTATGAATTCTCATCATAACACAGCTACAGTCAGCCTCCTAGGACTTATTGTTGCGTCTATTGCAAAACGTTCCTAGTACCCTTTGTACAAGCTCACTAGTACTGTTATGAATTATTGACTCAGACCATGCACCGTAGTTCTGAAATCACAATTATTTCTTTGTACTACTGTTAGTAAAATGTGAAGAAATGTACTTGTGTGCAAAGCTTAGGGATGAAAGTGCCTTTCGCATTTTCTGTCACTGCCTGCTTCAGTATAGTAGAGAAGGTAATTGAAAGACAATCGCAATCAGAGAAACAGAAATGGCACTTTTATTCAAAGACAATAATGGCGCTGAAGTCACCAAGATTTATGATGGTCCATTGGACATTACAATAGGTAGGATAAGGAGTAAGGTGTGCGGGTACCACTGCTGCAGTGCATGCTTTGTAATGTAATCCCTTACTGCCCACAAGGAGCCATTGTGAGAGGTCGTTCCATTCAGCCGTCAGCGCGGTTCACCTCTGCAGGATGGCCGTTGGTGCTCGTGAACGTGCCCCAGTGCTTCTCCCAAAGCATCCCGCAATTGCACGATGGGATATAATATGGGGAAACAAGCAGGCCAGTCTATTCGCCAGATACCCTCTCGTTCCAACAGCTCCTCCACGTCTGCTGTTCGATGAGTTCTCACACTGTCTGTTAGTCCGCAGCTCGTGGTCGTGCGGTAGCGTTTTCGGTTCCCGCGCCCGGTTTCCCCGGTTCGATTCCCGGCGGGGTCAGGGATCTTCTCTGCCTCGTGATGACTGGGTGTCGTGTGCTGTCCTTAGGTTAGTTAGGTTTCAGTAGTTCTAGGGGACTGATGACCATAGATGTTAAGCCCCATAGTGCTCAGAGCTATTTGAACCATTTTTTGTCTGCCATAAAAATTAAGTCAGAGACGAATGGACCTATGAAAAAACGCCCATGCGGAAGACGTACAGTGTCGCAACAAAGTTGCCAGTATTGTGTTCAAAGATTGGAGGTCAGTACGCCTGTGCAACGTTTCGCTTCTCTACACTGTAATACCTTAACGACCAAAACGGTCACTTTCAAAAACGTTCCTGAGTGCATTACGTGTTGCCACCTGCCGCCATATGATAATACGTTAAGCACTGTTGAACAAGATGCCTTTGGTGATTCAGGTGTTATGATGTGGGGTGGAATAAAGTTGCATGGGTGTACAGGCCTCCAAATCTTTAAATACGAGGTGCGACAACAAAGTAATGAGACTGATTTTCTTTGCAAGATTTGGTAACCCTGCAGACTTGCGTAGGCACAATATCTTTGACCTTGCTCTGTAAGCTGCTTCTAATCCAAGCGGCACATCGATGCAACTGCTCAGTCATGAGTTGTGCTGTAATAAGTTAACACGCGTTTGTCTCTCTCGTCATGGAAATGGAACCTCATAATATTGCGCAACGGTAGTCCATTTCTTTTGGTGTTAAATTGGGTGAAAACGCGACAACTTACGGTAAGCTTCAGAAGGCTTTTGGAGAGGAGGTTATGTCAATAGCTCAAGTTTTTCGTTGGCATAAATTGTTTAGTGAAGACAGAATAAATATTGAAGATGAAGACCGCAGTGTACGACCATCAACCTCAAGGATGGATGTCAGCTTGGACAGGGTGCGTGAATTCATACGACCTGATCTAAAAATATCCGTGAAAATGATTACAGAATAACTGAACATCAATCGAGGAACGATTCGTCTAATAATAACTGATGGTCTGCATCATGATAATGGCCCATCCCACACTGCTCTCTCAGTACAGCAATTTTTAACCTCAAAACAAATATCAGTACTATCACACCACCTTATTCACCAGATATCACTCCTTGCGACTTTTTCTATTTCCAAGAGTCAAAACGGCAGTCAAGGGACTCCATTTTCAGACAACACAAGATGTCCAAAAAGCTGTGACGACGGTCTTGGAGGATACTACAGAAGATGAGTTCCAGAAATGTTACCATCAAAGGCAGAAGCACTGGAAAAAGTGTGTGCAATCAGAAGAGAACTACTTTGAAGGAGAAACCCACTAAACTTGACTAAAACGGTAATCAAATTTTTTTCGCATTAGTCTGATTACTTTATTGTCGCATCTCTTAGGCGTATGTAGAACCGTGTTCCGTCTTGTATAATGTCCATGGATCACCATAAATAGCCTGACTTCAGTGTAATTATTGTTTTTGAATAAAAGTCTCATTTGTGTTCGTGTGTCTGCGTATTTCTTTCCACTACCTTCTGTACTGTACTGCAGCAGTTATTTTTAGACGTGGTTCAAATTTTATAGATTAATGTTATTTACCAGTTATACATCACGCTTCGTCACTATTTTTTGTACACCAGTGTATGAAGTTTCCTAATGAACCTTTTCTATGTTTCCACAATGAAGCTACATTTACAGTTGTAAAATCACATCATCTTCGATCATCTAGCTGAAATGATTGCATTCACTGCCATCTGCATTAAAATGTAACAACTGTAGCTACGTTAACCTCTATGTGAAAGAGTGTTTACTTTTCTGAATTTAAAGTAAAACATTTCACTGGAAACACGTCACCAGTAACTCAAAATGGACTTTTTCAGACGACGACTTAAGACAAACGACAAGTTCATTTTTCAGTAAAACTTAATTCCCTTCGTTGTTTTCACAATAATGTAATGGTGCCTTTATTTGTGTGAAAACCTGCCGGTACGATAGAAACAGGCGCAGTTTTTGTTATGCTCCTACCAGATGGTTCAAATGGCTCTAAGCACTATGGGACTTAACATCTGAGGTCATCAGTCCACTAGACTTAGAACTACTTAAACCTAACTAACCTAAGGACATCACACACATTCATGCCCGGGGCAGGATTCGAACCAGCGACCGTAGCAAAAGCGCGGTTCCGGAGTAAAGTTCCTAGAACCGCTCCCCCACAGCGGCCGGACATGCTCCTACCCTTGGCTGCCAGAGAACTGGTTTAATAATCCAGCGTTGTTGCGATGCCACGCTATTTTTCTATTTTCTATAGTTATCGCAAGCAGTTAACACTTTCGTGGAGTTTCGTGTGAGAGTCGCACGTCTCTTCCCGGAAACTTTTGATATTTACTGGACGTGTGGTGCTGCAGTGCAGTACGAAATTACGCGCATGGCCTCTTCCTCATTTTGTAGCGTCACTCAGCACCGCACGGAAGGCTTTACACATCAGTGTTGAACCGGTGACCGTGCTGTTCAGTTAAATATTATTGCAGCAAATCGCGCGAGGGTTTTCCGTGAAATATTAGCCACAACTGTTCTCTTTTGACGCGCACCTTTACAGCTTCGTAGCAGCGCCATAAACATCTCTTTGCTGGCCTTTAACTCGTCATATGAATCCACTATTTTTATATGATTTGTCAAGTGCCTTTCTGGCAACATTCGTCTGTTAACTTAAAGGAGGGGTGCGTGGACACTCCCAGTGAATCTCATGTAACATTTGTGTCATCATATTTTAAGTATCCGTATGAGCCTGCCAATTGCGACTGTGTTTATGCATGAGCTGTAGATTATTTCTGAACAAATGATAATTTGTGCCAGACTAGAACTCGAACCCAGATTTTCCGCTTGTCGTGAGTGGTCACCTTCACAACTTCAACTATCCGGGGATGCTTCCAGGAGCGCCGGAAATCTCCATTTGTCCTGGTGTCTGTTCTCGTTTGTGGTGACCCTGTAGTACCATGGTTCTCACAGAGGGCGGGCACTGTCTTCGATGCTATGCTATGGACAACTGAAGATCTGGACCGGTCCTGGAAGTATGCTCAAGTAACCAAACTTGTTACGGCAATCGCTCGCGACAAGTAGAAAACCCGTTCTTTTTCTCAGTCCCGTTCCGGCAAAACTTCTCATTTATTCTGATATATGATAAAACTGATGGTAAACCGTGATGGCAGTTTACACGTTCATTCTTAACTGAAAGCGACTGTTGATTGTCAGCGCAACTTCTCAGACACTGTGCTTCAGTACTTTTGCGTAGTTGAGATTGGGGGCCAGACCGGCGTTTACCTAAACCAGCGTGAAATACCGTCTAGAAAGTTCTCTGAGGCTGGCTGGTGCACCAGAATGACTGTTGTGGACCACCCACGAGATCTCGACCCGGGTCAGCCTCGTATCCCCAACCACCAAGCTAGCGCACAGGGCATTAAGCTCAGGGTTGTTGTAAGTTAACTCAGGCAAAAAAACCGTGAGGGTTTTCAAAAACAATTAAAACGTCGCCGAAAAAATAAAACACAGATACATTTATTTATGAAAATTTAATTGGTATACAAAATTTTACGTGGCTAGCCTTACAAAAAACGGCCATCATATTTATTGAAGGCAAATACTACCTGTCAGAAGAATTTATTTTATTAATATTGTGTTTCGACCTTCCTTGGAGTACATGTAACACTGTAAAATAACGTCAAACGTCAAGAAAAAAGCCTTTACATTATGAAGAATAGTGAAATACAATTTATTCCTATGAGGAAGCATGGTCTTCACTAACGGCCCACCCTTATTCTATCTTAAATTATTTCTTAATTCGGATCAAAAAGCACGTAGCTGGTTGAGATTCTCTCACAGCATGTGGCGCTGGAAAGGAAAGATATGAGGCTTTTCACAAAAGTAATAAATTCTGTTGGCAAATTTCCTTTTTCTGCTCTTTTCAGATTTATTATCTTCCACAACTTGTTGGCAAGAACAGTGTTACAATTGCATCAAGAAACACGGCAGGAAAGTAACCAGGATCAACAGTTCTAAAAGACGTAACAATTGGTACGTGAGCGAGAAGATATTATTTATTCGCCAGTATATGAATGTTAAAATTTCACAAACTACAAATCGTCGCAAAAGGTGAGAGATTGAGAGAAGTGAAAGAGATACAGAAAGAGCACTTGATGTGATATTAAATAGACAGGTCTTATGTGAAACGTTCTGATACAATGAATACCGATGCAACAGGAATATCGGGTTTTGCCATTGACTTGATTCATCATTTTACTTACTATCGCAGTAATGTTCCGTGTATCTCACCTATAGTTACGTACTTCGTGAACAGAATGGGATATATATATATATATAATTTAAATTTTTATTTGTGTTCATTCATTTGCTTTTTTAACTTTTTGTAGACCGTATGTTCTGTTTTGGTTCGATGCAGCCAGCCACAGCATCCTCTCCTGTGTCACAACCTTTTCAACTCAGAGTATCAGTTATACCAAATGTCCTCAAGTCTTTGCTGTATGTATTCGAATCTCAGCCAGTCACTACAGTTCTTGCCTTCTGCGGCTTCCTCTGGAAGCACGAAAGTTATTCACTAATTACTTTTGAATACATTATGGGAGTGACAGTGATCAAAATGTTACAAACATATACTATTAAATAGTGATTCTCTAGCAGAAGGAGGTTCTTACTCATTGTGATGTTTACATACATCCACAATGGTCACAGTCATATCACAATTGCCTTCGGTTGTAGCCACGTCCGTCTTTGAGAAAAACATACTCAGCTGTGTAAAATAATTTCAGCGGTCAAAATTAATGCAACTATAGCGGTGTTTTCAGTCATGAACAATACTCAATTATGTCAGCAAAATGGACATCAGTTTACTCTCAAGTCTCACATGATATTCATTATGCATGTTTTTAATTTTTTTGTGATCAGGAAATCGGTAGAAGTCCAGTCAATAAGGTGTACCTCTCTTGTACGATTTAGAAGAAAAATACGAATTTTGTTGTGTTGAATACAGATCTACCAACAGAAAAACAAAGAGCGACAATAGAGCAGTAGATCTAACAATAAAAGACGAAATGGGAATGCGGGTGAACTACCACAAACAGCTTAGTGAGCACATCATCATATTCAAGATAGACTCAAAAACAACACCGGCCGGGGCAGTAAAAGCATATATGACTACTAATTCTGCAGATGATGAAAAAAGATAGACAAATCATTCAGTGAAGTAAGGGAGAAGAAAATTTCACTGCATTGAGTGTATGGAATTACAGTAGGAGGGAAAGGAAGAGAAGGAAAAATAGTAGGCGAACAGGGGCCGGGAGAAAGGAATGATAGGCAGACGCACCAGTTAGTGAGTCTGCATAAACTGCCAACATCGGATGTCTGCTTCGTCCGTGATGTAATGATGTGGCGCGGCATGTGCAGACAAAAAGAGAATACAATCCCAATAATAGTTTTTGTAGTGTAAACTTTCGCCAAATTTTCATCTCTACCATAGCGCGAGGTATGGCAGAAATGAAGATGACAGTATGGTTGTGAGTTGACGAAGTAGTATCGAAGTGCTGAGTTAATCCTAACTAAGAAGAGGAGACCATTTATTCACTGAAAACACTTCACTTATGTGTAGTAAAGAAGTTTGTTTACCGTGGATGAGAGCTGGAGACACTGGAGTATTTCAGATGGATTACATAATAGTAAAAGTGATGTATCGAACCTCATTATAAACTGCCACCTAGAGCAAATCTGGGCTATTGACCACAACTTAAAGTTTATGACCTGCATATTGGAATAAATGAAATTGTAGCACGGTAGGAAATCGGACCCAGACAATTTCGAAGAATCTGAGATTGCTAAATTTTTCAAAGGAAACAGTAGGCAACTATTGGATGTAACAAGGGAAAGGAAAACAATAGAAACGAATAGACAGTCGTGAGAGTTGGAATAATTAAGACAGCAGAGGAACAACAAGACGAAAAGACAGCATCCGGCCTAAATTCTAGAACAATACAGGACATACTGAATTTTATTGACGAAAATATAAAATATAAAAATACGGCACCTGAAGCAAGCAAATGCGAGTGCAGAACCACAAAAAAATCAGAATGATCAAAAATGGAATTTCATAAAGCAGGAATAGCTAGACGAGATGTGCTAGATTGCAGAAACATGCATCGTTGTGGAAAATGATAACTCTAACAAGGAAATTAAAGAAACCTTTGAAAGAAAGAAAGGAAAGATTGAAAGTTTGAAGGAATATACAGAGGCCTATAGAAAGAAAAGTAACTTGACGACTATATTATGGAGAAAAAGAAGAGGTAGATGAAGATACGAAGGGCGGTGTGAAAGTGAAAGACGAATTTGACAGAATTACTGAAAGACCCAAGTCTAAACAGGGCCCCTGGAGTAGACGACACTCGTCGAGTTTCACTAAGAGCGTTGGGAGAACCAACCATGACAAAACTGCCAATAGTCTATGCAAGCTACATGAGACAGACAAAATACACTCGGACATAAAGCGTAACATAAAAATCACAATTCAAAATACGGCAGCCAATAACAGGATCAAATGATACCGAAAGACTAGTCTAATGCCTCTAATTGTTTCATGTTAAAACTCTTAAAGCTTTTCAAATAGCACAAGAGTTATTGACATTCTTCATATTCACATATTTGTTTCTCAACATAGTGATCCTGACGGTTAAAGCATTTCTCCCAACTAGATATCAGGTTCTTGATACTGTCACTGTAAAATGAGCCACTTCGCTGATGGAGCCACAACCTCATCTCTGCCTGCATTGCTTCATCTTTATCAAAGTTAAGTCCTCCAAGTTGTTACTCTAAATTCTGAAAACAGATTAAGGTGTTACTCTAAATTCTGGAAACAGAAGAAATCAGGCGAGGCTAAGTCGGAACTGTGTAGAGGATGATCGGTGACAGTGAACCCAAGGAGTCGGATTGTTGCAGATGTCCCAGTCCTAATGTGTGGTCTGGCATTGTAATGCTGAACGAGACGGTGCTCCATGTGTTGACGAACTCTGCGAATTCGAAACACGATTACAGTACGCTGTTTCTCACATACTGACATAGTTCCTTTACACATCGTCATATTACACCTCACATTTCGGAACCATCAAGTGGAAGATGACTGCAAATATGTAGACCTGGGGACTAAAAATTTAAAATGTTAATAACGTTTGTTTTATTTAAAAAGCTGAAGTTTATCCACATAAAAACGTCGAAGGCATTACTATTCAGCTCGCCCTCCAAAATTTTCGTTCCAAAGTACTAACGTTAATTATTTAGAGAATAATAAAAAAGAGTCATCCATGCCCGGGGGATGGATGTGTGTGATGTCCTTAGGTTAGTTAGGTTTTAGTAGTTCTCAGTTCTAGGGGACTGATGACCTCCGATGTTAACCATTCAGTTTTTTGAGACGCTGCAGCACGTTATTCAGGATAACGTGTTGCGTGTATCCTGTCAGTTAATTTTCGATCCATACCTAAACCTGCATAGGTACCGCTTAGGCATGTAGATTAAAGAGCCAAAGAAACTAGTAGACCTACCTAATCTCGTGCCTGGCCCCGCAAGCGCGCAGAAATACCGCAACACGACATGGCATGGAGTCGACTAATGTCTGAAGTAGTGTTGGAGAGAAATGACACCATGACTCCTGCAGGGCTGTCCATAAAGCCGTAAGAGTACGAGAGGATGGAGAACTCTTCTGAACAGAACGTTGCAAGGCATCCCAGATATGCTCAATAATATTCATGTCTGGGGCGTTTGGTGGCCAGCGGAACTGTTTAGACTCAGAAGAGTCTTCCTGGAACCACTCTGTACGCTTTTCTGGACGTGTGAGGTGTCGCATTGTCGTGCTGGAACTGCCCAAGTCCATCGAAATGCACAATGGACACGAATGGAATCAGGTGATCAGAAAGGATGCTTACCTGTCAGAGTCGTGTGTAGACGTATCAGGGGTTCCATATCGCTCCAACTGCACACGCCCCACACAATTACAGAGCCTGCACCAGTTTGAACAGTCCCACGGATTCATGAGGTTGTCTCCGTACCCATACACTTCCATCCGCTCGATACAATTTGAAAGGAGACTCGTCCGACCAGGAACATATTTCCAATGTCGGTGTTGAAAGGCCCAGGCGAAGAGTAAAGCTTTGTGTCGTGCAGACGTCAAAATTACACGACTGGGCCTTAGGCTCACAAAGCCCATATCGAAGATGTTTCGTTGAATGGTTCGCTGCCGGCCGAGGTGGCCGGGCGGTTCTAGGCGCTACAGTTTGGAACCGCAGGTTCGAATCCTGCCTCGGACATGGATGTGCGTGATGTCCTTAGGTTAGTTAGGTTTAAGTAGTTCTAAGTTCTAGGGGGCTGATGACCTAAGAAGTCCCATAGTGCTCAGAGCCATTTGAACCATTTGATTTGAATGGTTCGCATGCTCACACTTGTTGTTGGCCTATTGTTGACATTTACAGCAGTTTGCGGAAAGTTTGCAATACTGCCACGTTGAATGATTCTCTTCAGTCGTCGTTGGTCCCGTTCTTGCAGGATCTTTTTCTGGCCGCTGCGATGTTGGGGATTTGCTGTTTTACCGGATTTCTGAGATTCACGGTACACTCGTGAAATAATCGTATGAGAAAATCCCCACCTCATCTCTCCTCTCGCTCATGCGCCGACCACAACACCAAGTTCAAACTCACTTAACTCTTGGTAACCTACCATCGTATCAGCAGTAACCGATCTAACAAATTAGGACAGAAACTCATTGTATTATACAGGAGTTGCCGACCGCAGTGTCTTATTCTGCCTGTCTCCATATTTCTGTGAATGCTCATACATATACCAGTTTCTTTGCCGCTTCAGTGTATGTTCTTTAGAAAGCTTCGAGCCAGCGGAGTGTCGCTACATGTCGTCGTTCCGGAGTTTGTGGCTTACGTCATCCAGAGTAGTACATTGAAACGCGAGTGCCACCTATCAGCAACCGCTCTGGAACCGGCGTAGCTTGGACGACGATATCACTGCGTGTGGCACGCAGTACGGTAATGGATGAAAGGAGGAAGGAAAAAAAACTGTAACTAGCTCACTCGTGAGCCTGATTTAATCCATTGACGAGGCACTTGTTGAAAGCGCCGAGCAATCCTACCCGATACGAGAGCGAACCGCTCGTCTGGCTGCCGTCCATCATCGCTGGCGCTATTAGCGTCCATTAGCTGACCGTGTGTGTGCTTGAGTGCGTGGGTGCGTGCGTGTGGACGGGGGGGATCGTGTGTGGCTGCGTGTGGCCCTTGAGACGCAGCGTCGGCGGCCGTAGACGCAGACCAGCCACAATACACCCACTGTGCGGTCCGCGCCGTCACTCACACAAAAAGCGCCTTTCAGGCTGATAAAGGGAGCGTCTCTGTGTGACGTGGAAGGGGGAAGGGTCGGCTGCAGCGGCGCCGGCAGTGAAGCGCCTGCTTTTATCTGTATCGACGTGTGCCGGCCAGCAAACGTCGCCAAGTTGTTGGTCGACTTGTCACACATATCGCTTGCCGACAAACAGAAAGTATCTTGCATCTCTTTCGATGTCGTCTTCAGTTCGAACACTCCACGCTGGTCTTCTTGTGCCAGCCCCTTCTTCTCTGCATAATCTCAACTACACTTGTTTCAGCCAGATTACTGCAGTCGAGCACCGGCCTGCCTCTGCAACATTGGTTCCCGAAATGGGGGTATTTACGTCTGATTAGTAACATGAAAATTTCTAAAGGGTAATAACAAAATAGATTGGATGAAGATGTAGCGAACATCCCAGTAGTATAGCACCGCATTTTTTTTCCAGCTGAAAACAATGCAACGAATGCGAGAAGGTAAGTATGTATTATTCGAAGTCTCCTGAGTGAGCGAGACAAGATTCCGTCACTTCCGACAGATATCGTAGGTGCAGGAGAGTTTCAAAATGGCGTCTGTAGGTCATGTATGTTACAATCAATGTGTTGTCATTGAATTACCCACTGCAGAGAAAGAAACTGTGGGGAGTATTCACCAACGCTTGTGCAGAGTCTAAGGAGCATCTGCTGTCGACAGAAGTGCAGTTAGTCGCTGTGCAATGAGGGTGAGGTGCTCAGAAGGAGTTACGTGGGAGCTCCACGATTTGCAGCAGTCGGGGAGACCATCCGCGGCTGTCACACCTGATATGCTGCAGCCAGCTGATGATGCCATTCACGGGGACAGACGTATTACGACTCGGCAGTTTGCGCTGCATCTGTCAATCAGCAAGGGAAGTTCACGTAGTGGAGCGCTGGCTCCGCCTCCAGATCAAGGGTATGTAGCGCCAGGGCAAACTCGCCCTTGTTTCACGCTGGAGGAAGGCCATAGAACGGGATGGAGATTACGTGGAAAAATAGGGTACGTAGATAAAACACCATTCTTTCGTGTGCGTAATTTCCATAATAATCAATAAAGAACTCTTTCAGAAAAAAAATGCACAGCATTACTTTCCGGGAAACCCTCGCAATATCCTAAAGACGATTTCTATTATCAAAATTTCGCTATGCTCTAATAAATAATACCTCATCATTATTATCATCCTCATCATCTGCTGAATAAAACCCACCTTCAGATGTTTCTATGCTTTGCGACTAACAGCGATACGAAGCAAAGTTGCTCCTGTATATCTTCTCCTGTCGTCTACTTAATTTCCATAAGTTTGACTTTTTAATCTTTTTTTTTATTTCTTGGAATCGAGAAAAGAATTTCCTTTGGTGCTCTACTATTCAGTTTACTGGGTACTATGCAGCTAACCTCCACCTTTTTTTCATTACTTTCATAATTCCGTCTGCTATTCTAATCTGTTCTTAAACGCATTCGTTTGCTTTTAGAATTTACATGTGGAACACAGTAACATAGTCGCGGGAAAGCAGAAAATCGAAGGCCTGGTGTTTGATGGTGCCAAAGGCTGTTCATAATTATGTGCAAGGATAACATAATAAATTAGCAAGCTCTCGGAAAAATTGAAGAGCAAAAGAATATGTGTAAAACACTAACAAGGCATTTCACGGCTCTCAGTCGTCTGTTACCTATTTCGTTTGTCTCGTAGTTTTTCGGAATCTGATAACGACTTGCTCTTCCAGGAAGCAGGATTCAATCATTTCGTCTACTACGTGCTCCCTTATTTTGACTGTTTGGCTTAACCCATTCATACTGCTGCTTATTAATTTCGTAATTTTATTTGGTTTACTCGCACCAAATACAAAGTATAGTCAAATTGTTTTAATTATCACCTCAAAAAAATAAAATTCCTAAGTTTTTGTTTGTTTGCAGCTAGACACGGCTGTTGTAGAAACAGTCTAAAAACGTGTAAGGATGTTTCTTGTTAGGTCAGTCTGAGAAATAACTGTTAATAAAAAATTCCATACGGTGCGCTGTTTCAGTATTAATTAGCATTGAAGTTAGGCAACCAGGCCGTTAGGCGCTTTAGTTGAAGAAGATGCCCAGAGACGGTGCTGCCAAATGTGTCCTTAGTTTATTTTTTTAACCGAAGGAGAGAGCGATAAAGAAGTGATGCATGTGACGGTAGTTAGTATGGAACCGGAGCGACACGCTGAGCAAAAAACTGGTTCAAATGTCTCTGAGCACTATGGAACTTAACATCTGAGGTCATCGGTCCCTTAGAACTTAGAACTACTTAAACCTAACTAACGTAAGGACATCACAAACATCCATGCCCGAGGCAAACATTCGAACCTGCGACAGTAGCAGTCGCGCGGTTCCAGACTGAAGTGCCTAGAACCGCTCGGCCACACCGGCCGGCGACACGCTGAGCAGTCACCTGCGCTGTGAAGTTAACTGCATCTGGCGGGTCGCTTGATCTTGAAAGCTGAAAAACATGATTGACTAACTTCAATGTTAAATGACTCTGAAGCGGCGCATCGTGTGGAATTATTGTCTTAACAAATATTTCTCAGCGCAGCATACCGTGCTACACCCTTATAAGCTTTTCAGACTGTTTCTAACCATCCTGCATTTTTGCATCCCTTGTACGGATGGAAATCCACGTGATACAGTACTATGGGTTGCAACAGTGATGAAGTTGTGATTTCACTGTCTACCTGAACGGCGGGTATGTACCAGCAAAAAAAACCAAAAATTTAATTACGTGGCTTTTTTTTGGGGGGGGGGGGGCTTTAACTGAAACGCTATCACTGCCCTTGACTCCTTCCGCAGCAGTCGAACATTTTCTGTATCCAGAAAGGACCGCACAGGACCTACAACATGCGGTCGTGCATTATTCTGCTGAAATGTAGGGTTTCGTAGGGATCGAATGAAGGGTAAAGCCACGGGTGGTAACACATCTGAAATGTAACGTCCACTGTTCAAAGTGCCGTCAATGCGAACAAGAGGTGACCGAGACGTGTAACCAATGGCACCCCATACCGTGACGCTGCGTGATGCGTCAGTTTGGCGATGACGAAAAGACGCTTCCAATGTGCGTTCACCACGATGTCGCCAAACACGGATGAGACCATCATGATGCTGAAAACAGAACCGGGATTCATCTGAAAAGAAAAAAATTACTTTCTGCCAATCGTGCACCCAGGTTCGTCGTTGAGTATACCATCGCATGCGCTCCTGTCTGTGATTCGTATAGGGTAACCGCAGCCATGGTGTCCGAGGTGATAATCCATGCTGCTACAAACGCCATCGAACTGTTCGTGCTGATGGTTGTTGTCTTGAAAACGTCCCCATTTGTTGACTCAGGGATCGAGACGTGGTTGCACGATGTTACAGCCATGCGGATAAGATACCTGTCATCTCTAGTGATACGAGGCCGTTGGGATCCAGCACGGCGTTCCGTATTACCCTCCTGAACCCACCTATTCCATATTCTGCCAACGGTCATTGGGTCTCGATCGACGCGAGCAGCAATGTCGTCATACGATGAAAACGATAGGTTACAGCCCGACCTTTATCCAAGTCGGAAACGTGACGGTACGAGTTTCTCCTCCTCAGACGTGGCATCACAACAACGTTTCACAAAGCAACGCCAGTCAACTGATGTTTGTGTATGAGAAATCGGTTGGAAACTTGTCAGCACGTTGTAGGTATCCCCACCGGCGCCCACCTTGGGTGTGAATGCTCTGAAAGGCTAATAATTTGCATATCACAGCATTTTCTTCCTGTGGGTTAAATTTCGCGTCTGTTGCACGTCATCTTCATGGAGTAGTAATTTTAATGGCCTTTAGTGCTATATATATATATATAGGGTGTCCCATATGTATGTATATTACATACATTGTTATTGTTGTTGGATGCCTCTTTGGTTGGCTACTTTCAGTTTATGTTTTGATAACCACCTGCTGTTTATTTAGTGTGTATTTCCTTTTAGAATCTGAAGAAGACTTTTCCCCTTTAAATTATGATTTTCATGCTTGATAAAAGTTACTGACAATGTGAGGAATTTAACGAACTATTAGATAAAATGAATCAATTCCTTAAGATCGAGTTTGTTTTAATTGTCTTTAATTGCGAAGATGTACATTTCATATACGGTATTTTCCAATGTAAGTGGTTTTTACACTACTACACTGTGTCTTGGGTATCTTGTTGTTTTTTTAAAATTATTTCTATTCATCTGTTACAGAACTGACCGTTACTTCATTTTATACTAGTTCTTCTTGTGAAACATTAAACTTCCTTAAATCAGTATATAATAGAAAATAAAAGTTGAAGGCTTGTTAAAAAAAAACGTAAAAAAATTAACAAGAGGCAAAACCACTCACAGATCAGCCTGGTCGTACCAATCCTTCTCGCGGAATTGGTGTAAAAGGTAAGGAAGGTTGAAGTTTTTTCAGCGAAACGCTATGTCTGATAAAAAGAAATACCGTGCACTGCTGGTAATTTTTTTTTCTTTTTTTTTCGAATCAGAACTGCAGCATCAGCAGGACTGCCTTATGGTAATATCGCGGACACAAACAGCTGCGAAGGGACCCCATTGAATAAATAGTCTATAGAATATGATGTTGAAATTTGAAGAGACAGGTGGATTAGGTGGTGTAGCAGGGAGAGGGAGCTGGCCTATTCCCATGGTAGTTGTTGATTAAGTTGCTGTAGCTATAGCCGACCCTCCAGCACATGCCTCAAACTCTGCAACCAGCGCTCGAGTTGTGTCATGAGCACATTTTTCACTATTATACCTACAAGATTCAGAATGAGCACCAAATGAAGCCCTAAGATAGGCTACAACGCTGTGACTTTGGCCATCGTTTTTTGGCACTCGTGGAAATGGATGACATGTGGCCAGGGAATATTCTTTGGACGGACAAGACACATTTTACCCTGGACGGTGCTGTGAATGCACAGAAGTGTCGTACGTGTCGTTCTGCTTCGCCACATGTTTTGCAGGAACATCTACTGAATTCAGCTTATGAATCATGTGGTTTGACGGGCTCCTTCATTCGCAGTCCGCTTCTCTTCGAAGAAGTGACTCCTGGTTGCTCTGTTTGGTGTACAGTGACGGTTGCACGTTATAAGGACCTCCTTGTGCAACATATGATTCCAGCTATGCAAGAATGCAACTGCGTTCATATAAGTAGTTTTCTGCAAGACAGGGCGACGTCACATGTGAATGATTTGCTACGAGAGAGCTTTGGTAACGAACGCATCATGTCTAGCCAATTTTAAGACGTATGGTCTTCCAGGTGCCCCGTCCATAATCCCTCGGGCTGTGGGAATATATCCGGACTCTTACTGATATGAAGGATAGCTTACGAGGACTTATCGCTCTCATTACATCTGATATTCTGCGACCAACTGGCGATCATGACGTGTTGCGGTTACAGCATGTTGCTGACTGTGGGAGATGGTATTGAACACGTGATGTAACGTGTGACCGTATCTTAATAAACCTGTCAGAACCATGATTGTTACGTGTTTGATTTTCCTCCTCTTTTCCTGCACGCACACCACACACTGAATGCTCATAGCGCCATACTTTCACATGGTAACATATAATGGAAATAGATTTGGTTGCTGAAACTTTCTCTACGTTGATTGAGATTCTTCTTAAGGGAGGTCTTGAGAAGGATCGACTCTGTAAATATACTGCTGGCCATTAAAATTGCTACACCACGAAGATGACGAGCTACAGACGCGAAATTTAACCGACAGGAAGAAGATGCTGTGATACGCAAATGATTAGCTTTTCAGAGCATTCTGGAGGGGTACAGGAGGGTAATACGCAATGCCGTCCTGGATCCCAACGGCCTCGTATCACTAGCAGTCGCCGGCCGCAGTGGCCATGCGGTTCTGGCGCTGCAGTCCGGAACCGCGGGGCTGCTACGGTCGGAGGTTCGAATCCTGCATCGGGCATGGGTGTGTGTGATGTCCTTAGGTTAGTTAGGTTTAAGTAGTTCTAAGTTCTAGGGGACTTATGACCTAAGATGTTGAGTCCCATAGTGCTCAGAGCCATTTGAACCATTTTTTTCCCTAGCAGTCGAGATGACAGGCATCTTATCCGCTTGGCTGTAACGGATCGTGCAGCCACGTCTCGATCCCTGTCAACAGATGGGGACGTTTGCAAGACAACAACCGTCTGCACGAACAGTTCGACGACGTTTGCAGCAGTATGGACTATCAGCTCGGACACCATGGCTGCGGTTACCCTTGACGCATCACAGACAGGAGCGCATGCGATGGTGTAAGCATGTATTTGTCATCGGCATACGGTCGTATCACCCGGCCTGATGGTATGGGGTGCCACTGGTTACACGTCTCGGTCGCCGGCCGCTGTGGCCGAGCGGTTCTAGGCGCTTCAGTTTGGAACCGCGCGACAGCTACAGTCGCAGGTTCGAATCCTGCCTCGGGCATGGATGTGTGTAATGTCCTTAGGTTAGTTAGGTTTAAGTAGTTCTAAGTTCTAGGGGACTGATGACCCCAGCTGTTGAGTCCCATAGTGCTCAGAGCCACGTCTCGGTCACCTCTTGTTCGCATTGACGGCACTTTGAACAGTGGACGTTACATTTCAGTTGTATTACGACCCGTGGCTCTACCCTTCATTCGATCCTAGCGAAACCCTACATTTCAGCGGGATAATGGACGACCGCACGTTGCAGTTCCTGTACGGGCCTTTCTGGATACAGAAATTGTTCGACTGCTGCCATGGGCAGCATATTCTCCAGACCTCTCACCATTTGAAAACGCCTGGTTAATGGTGGCCGAGCAACTGGCTCGTCACAATACGCCAGTCACTACTCTTGATGAACTGTGGCATCGTGCTGAAGCTGCATGGGCAGCTGTACCTGTACACGCCATCCAAGCTCTGTTTGACTCAGTGCCCAGGCGTATCACTGCCGTTAATACGGCCAGAGGTGGTTGTTCTGGTACTGATTTCTCAGGATCTATGCATCCAAATTGCGTGAAAATGTAATCACATGCTAGTTCTAGTATAATATATTTGTCCAATGAATACCCGTTTATCATCTGCATTTCTTCTTGGTGTAGCAATTTTAATGGCCAGTAGTGCATTATCTTTTTCAGCACACTCCGCGAGTGCATCGATTAATGGAACATACACACGATGTTTCAGCGTCCTCCGACGTATGCAGCCCGCAGTGAAACACTCGGGATACCGTCAGTTTAGTTATAACCACCAGGAGTTTTGCAATCACATTCTTGTCATTATATGACATTCTACAACTTAGATAAATTTGCGACAGGTTTTCAGACTTAAGTGTTTAAAATGTTTTTAAAGTTTTGACTTCTGTTTCATATAATGACTTATTACATGAAATGACGAAAGCCTGAACGAATTTATGTACGCAGTTTCAAAGACATACAAAACCAGCATTCTCCTGCAGATGTCGATAGGTCCTGTCAGCTGGACAGTAGCGACCATTGTCAACAGACTATCGAGCAGCTCTTTTTGTAAACTGCATAGTGTCAAATCAATCCATGGAGAATGATGCTCTGTTTGCTATATAATGCATTTTTAGCTCGCATACATATGCCGTTCCAGCAGTAGTGTTACTTATTTCTTTGACGGCTACTTCACATTGTTCTAGCTCGAGCCTACTGCCCCAAAAATTATAAATTTAAATGACACACGTATATTGTATTCGCCACTTCAAGGCGATTGGACAAATGTAAGAACATGAGAAAGCACACAGCGAAGTCAGCTAGTTACATAAAATGAATGATTGATCATAAGACACTCAATGTGTAAAAATGGGATTACCTTTTAATTAATCTTTGGATGTATCATCGGATATCAAAAAACATGTCGCCTTCTACAACCTCCTCAATTTTCTTTTGCATTCTTCTGTATACTATTTGTTGCAGCAACGTGGTGAATGACTAGCTGATCGATAATTGTTGCACATATCTGTCATTGTTGTCTTCGCGATCTCTGTACATTATATTTTCCGAAAATCTGATAGTACATCTCCAGTTGATTATCATTTCCCTCAATTATTTTAAAAATTTCGAAAGCTTGGAATCTATTACTTTCGCCGTGTTTGTTAGCAAATCTTAAACTCTATCGAATTGTGGCTAATACTGGATTCCCTGTGTCTCCCAAAACGACCCCAATACCGTCCTCGATCACGTTATCAGATAATTCCTCCAACTCGAAGACGCTGTCACTCGAAGATGCCGTCAATGTACACTTTCCACCCATCCGCTCTCAACTCGGTGTTTAGCTGTATACTAATCAATATCCGTATAAAACTGAAATAATCGAATATGTGTTTCTATACAGAGAAAGTCCTTTTGAATAAGAAATCTCATTTGATGATACAAGCAGATTCGTGTAGGGCTTTACTTGTATTCCCTTTGAGTGCAGTTGTTTAGTAGAGTATGACAGCAGTCTGTACTAATTCTGTCGTCATTTCGTCGCTACTGGGAAAAAGATAAAAGACGAGGTGGAGCTACAAATGGGATAATTTCCTATACCTCAGCGTGAGTTTTAAGTTACGTTATGCTAGAAAGTGTCTATATAATTATGTTGTTCCAGCTGTCCAACCACTGACTCAATCTAGTGGCATCACTGAATACGACAACAAAGCACGACTGGAATTGTATCTACACGGCACACCACAATTAAAGGATCACTTCTTCGGAATGACGTAACTGTTTCCCATTGCAAGGAAGAAGTTCGAAATACTGGTCAAAGATGTGTCCAACATTCCTCTAAAAGATGGAAAAACGTGGTGTCCAGCCATGTCGACCTCGGGCTCGGCGATGCTCCGAGTAGCGAGGTGTCGATTATGTGAGAAACCTCGGAACTTTTAGAGATGTAAGGCGGGTTCAATTTGTCACATTGACACCAAGTTTCACCACAGTTCTGCCCAACACCGCAGTGGACTTGCCACACTTTGGTAAGTTCGTCACATCCCTTCTGACCCAGATTTCACATCTTCTTCTGATGCCTCAGCGATGGAGGTCAGAACCGCGATGCACAGTGTTGAAATCACGTGGTTTTCTTATCAGAGGTTGAGGAAAACATTCTAGACACGCCACGGCTCAGAATCGGTAGGAAAAGGCCTCAGGGGATTTTATAAAGAGCGTCAATGAAACTATTTCTTGCCTTGGGGGACTCATTCCTGTCCACTGCACGGTCGAAAACGCCAGTTCGCAGTGAAATGAACATCGGAACGACATTCTTAACAGACTTTGACTCTACTTACACCCCTCCCCGCCCCCAAACGATCCAATACTTCTCTAAGCACATGGTGGGTCAGCAATCCCACTGAACGTCATCACACGTCATCACACCATTCTGGGCTGCAGAGCAACAGCAATTTTTGCTCTGGTGTACTAGAGACCGTTTAAAGCCATTAGTCGAAATCTGAATGTTAGCCGGAGGAAGCTTATGCTTTTTCGACCCTCCTGTTTCGCGGCCTGCTGTGGCGTCATGACGGAGGATTGCGACATCGACACATGCGTGAATAAAATGGCGAACAGTCGCTCTAAGGACCTCAATTTGGCAACGTCCTTCGGGCCATCCACCACCGTGCTACACGCCTACCTCCATTAAGCGCTTTCAAATGTACCTTTACAGAGACAAACTTTGATGGCGTCCGAGGTGCTTGAATACAGGCAACCCCTTGGCACCACTCTAATTCTGCACGTCAGCATAACCAGTCTGCTGGCTCCTAAGACTCTTGTCACAGTTTGTGTTTTTCAGCCACCATCATTTATTTTATATTTCAAATATCAAAACTCATCTGTTAGTTTAAGTATCTCGTTTACTAATCTAATTCCCTCAGCACAGCCTGATTTAATTCTGTTGCATTCCATGACCCCTGTTTACTTTTGCTGATGTTCATCTCATTTCCTCCTTTCATTACAATGTCCATACTGTGTCAGTATTTTGCAGTGTGACTTTATAGTGTGATAACATTCACAACTCTCAGCACCTGGTTTCTTCGGAATTGGAATTATCACATTCTTCTTGAAATCTGAGGGTGTCCTGTACATCTTGCGCACAAGGTCTTGTCATGGCTGGCTCTTCCAAAATATATCAGTAATTTTGACGCAATGTCGTCTCCACCAAGGGCCTTGTTTCGTCTTAGGTCTTTCAGTGCTCTGTCAAATTCTTTCCTGTCTCATATCTTAATATTCATACAACTGCTTCGCTTTTATTCAAACGCATCTTCAATATTCCTTCAGGTGGTATCTATCTTACCTCTTGTTATATATTCTTCTATAACCATGGATTTGTCGTCTAGACATTTCCCCTTAGCGATTTTGCAGTTTCTGTCATTATATTTTTTTTCTTATTAAGTTTTAAATTTTCTTCTTTCATCAATTAAATTCGATATCTTCTGTAGAATTCAAGATTTTCCACTATATTTTGTCCTTTGATGTATATGATCTCTACTGTTGTATGTCACAAAGCTAACCATTCGTCTTCTCCTCTATTTCTTTGCCAGTTACTCGTTGACTAATCTTTTCCCTGAAACTCCCAGCAATCCCTGGTTCCTTCAGCTCACCTACATCCCATTTCCATAGTTCCTACCTTTTCTCAATTTCTTCAATTTTCATCTGCAGTTCATAGCTAATAAATTGCTGTAAGGGCCCACATCTGCCATTTGAAGTAAAATTTGGTTTAGAAATCTTTGTCTTACCAGCATTTAACGAATATGAAACATCGGGGTCTCTCCAGGTCTCTCCCATGTGTAAAATTCTGTTCCATGATTCCTAAATAATTTTTTTAAGTTCTGTGTAAAATTGTACTAAGTGGCTTCCTCTTTCACTCCTTTCCCTCAGTCCATAACCTTCTGTTACGTATTTTTTCTTCTCACCTCGTTACTGCTATCAGATTCCAGTCCACTATCACAATTAAATTTTCTTTTCCTTTAACTATCTGACTAATTTCGTTTATCTTCATCATCTGCAGAGCTAGCTAGCATGCAATCTTCTTGTTGGGTGATGGCTTCATGTGTATCTTGTCACGACACTGTTCATAGTAGTTTGCGCCCATACTTATTCATTATTAGATCTACTCCTGCTTAACCACAATATCATTTATAAAACTTGTAGTGTGTAGGAAGCCTGCGTACTCCATTCGCTAGACAAACAGTCAAACAACTCGTATTAATGAGTTTTATTACAACTAATCAAATACAATACCTAACTTTAGCAATCACAAAGATGAATCGCAGGCAAAGGGCGACATACAAAGTAATCAGTCTTTGCACTAATGACTGAACTCTGTCTGACTAGTCTTGAACAGCAATCGAAGTGCCTATCGTTGACGCTGCTACAGAACTGGCTAATCCTAAAGCTGTTACTGAAGTGCGCCGTCACCAGTCGGTCGCGACGCTTATGTCCTCATCACATAAGGACTGCTGTTGTGGCATTGTCGTCCTGGAGGGAGGCCTGACCAGCTTACGATTGGCTGACTTCTTCTCACAGCCTTCTCTGCCCTGTCGTTCCCGACTGGCGTGCCGGCGCTTGACTTAACGCCGTAACAAACCTGTACACAATTGACCAGATCTCCTGATCCTTCTGTCACTAAACTTAACGGGGGTAGGACGGTAGGACGACAAAAGGAACTACTGTAGCAGGAGAGGCACCACACGACATTTTAGATTCCAGCGTCTATACTTTTACAAATCAATTCATAAAACTTTTTCAGCATGAGAAGGAAGGATTTAGGATGCACACTCATAGTAGTAGAAGTTTAAAAACACAACAAAATAATTTTTTTACATGTGAAATTTCATCATTTTTTCGCTTACTATTGCCTGCATTGTTGCTGTAGATACACGTTTCTTCATAAGTAAGAGAAATTCCTCGATGAATTTTGCACAGCATACAAACCATACTTACAGGTGAATGAAACTTTTAGAAAAACTAAAAGTTTTTGGTAAATTATCTCAATTTCCACCACAGCTTTAAATAGATTTCGAAAAGTCTAGAGTTTCACACACCTGTAAGTATGCAGTGCAAAATTCATCAAAGAAATGTGTACCTATAGCAACAAATGCAGCCCATAGTTGGTGAAATAATGATGAAATTTCACATGTAAGAAAATTGCTTTTTATGTTTTTGAACGTAGAATCCTTCCTAAATCTTTCCGTGTCATGCTAACAAAGTTTTATGAATTTGTTTGTAAAAGTATAGACAGTGGTGTCTCTACTGCTCCAAGTCGGCCGGTTTGACGTGCTGCCCCCATTAATTAAGTCCGCTGTGTCTAATTTCAGCCTATCCACTTTTCCTTTTAATGTTTCTGACCTAACTACCCGTCTAAGAGATCCAATGTTCCTCGCCCCAATTCGTGGAAAGCCGGGTTTGTTTTTCCTGATGACGAAATCTTCCTGAGGATTCCTCGCCTGGAAAGCCGATTGGGGGAATATGTTAGCCAAGTAGATGCAGTTATCATTTGACCATACAGTAGAGCTGCATGCCCTCGGGAAAAGTAACGGCTGTAGTTTCCCATTGCTACTGCAATTACGGAGTCCATCAAACATTTTACATTGATGCTCACGACAGTAGCACCAGAACAGCCGATCAGCCTCATATAAATGTCTCCAGTATATTCTTTAAAACGTGAATGCGTTTCAATAGTTTTATGCGCTCTGTAGAAGATCGATGTTAATGACTGTAACTTCCGATATGTGAGAATTCCTATTTGTCATTCAGAACGAGCTGACAACCAGCTCCTGTCCGTGAAAAGACATCCCTGTTGCAGAGTGACTTAACATAGAACGTATGCAATCCCACTATCCTTCTGAATAGAGTAGATTCCAGAAATAAAGTTTGACTGCTCTGAGAAGTTGAGTAATATAATCTAGGTCGAAGCTATTGCAGAACAATTTTACTGTCCCCAAAGCAAATTTCGTGTAAGGTCCACGTAAATAAGACAAGAGAAATTAGTACTCAGTCGTACCGAGGCATATAGACAATCGTTTACCCCTTGGTCTATTTGCAAGTAGACCAGGAAAAGAAATGACTAGTAGTAGTAATACCTCACTATAAGGTGGGTCCTGGATAGTGTATCTATGAGTGCGCCGTTCAATAAGTAATGCAACAATTTTTTTTCTCGTCTTATTTTGGTTGAAAAAAATGCGAATTTGATGTGGCACCTCGTTGAATGCTAACGATCAGCCCCCATGGTTTCATGAAATTCCGATAATGGTGGCAGAAAATGAAGCCTTTAAAATGGCGTTTGTAACGGGGGTCTATTCCAAGAAGAGGCTGTCATTGAGTTCCTTTCTGCGAGTAAACAGGAATCGAAACTACTCATAGGTGCTGACAGTATGTCTACGAAGACCTGTCAGTGAACAAAAGCATGGTGAATCGTTGGACGAGGCGTCTCTCATCGTTGCGACAAAGTTTCGCAAACCTGTCCGGCCTCTCTCGCTTGCCGACATATTTCACACAGCTGTGACTCGTGCTGTATTGGAACGTGCCGACACTCTCATTCAGGATGATGGACGGATATCACAGACACCTCGCTGCAGCACTGGACATCTCTGTTGGTAATGCCGACACAATCGTCCACCAGTTGGGTTACTCAAAGTTGTGTGCCCGCTCAGTTCCTCGCCGCCTAGCGAAAGACCATAAAGGGGAACAAAGGACCTTCTGTGCGGAACTGCCTATGCTTTACGCGACTGATCGTGATAATTTTTTGTCGAACATTGTCACAGGCGGTGAAACATCAGTTCATCACTTCAAACTGGAGACAAAACGGCAATCAATGGAGTGGCGCCACACCACATCTCCACAAAAAAAAAGTCATGGCGACGGGCTTATGGGATTCTGAAGGTTTAGTCTGATGTCCTCTCTCATGGTGCAACGATCAATCCTGAAATGTATTGAGCCACCCTCGTGAAGCTGGAGAAACGATTTCAGCCTTTTCGTTGCTACAAAAATGCAAAAGATCTTCTTCTTCTCCAGGACACCGCAAGGCTTGAAAATTGGTTCAAATGGCCCTGAGCACAATGGGACTTAACATCTGAGGTCATCAGTCCCCTAGAACTTAGAACTACTTGAACCTAACTAACCTAAGGACTGCACACACTTCCATGCCCGAGACAGGATTCGAACCTGCGACCGTAGCAGCAGCGCGGTTCCGGACTGAAGAGTCTAGAACGGCTTGGACACAGCGGCAGGTTCCACAAGTCTGCACGCCTGAGAGGAGCTCGCAAAACCTCGCTGGACTATTTTCCTTCGTTCACCCTGGAGCCCAGACCTTCAATCTGTTGAAGCCAGTGAATGATACACTCCGCGGGAAGCAGTATGTGGATGATGGGAGGTTACTGATGCAGAAAGACGTTGGTTCCACCGCCTTCCAGTGCAGTGGTACCATGCCAACACACAGGCCTCCCTAGTAAAGTGGCGTACGCCCGTCGCATTGAACGGAGACTATGTTCAAAAATAGGATTTTGAAATCAAAAGAGTGAGGAATTACCTGGTGTACTGGAATCCTAAATAAAGCTAACTTGCTTTGAGAAAAAAATGTGTTACATTAATAATCGAAAGCCCGTCGTAGACCTTGATGTCTGTAGAAAATGGGATTTCCAGCATGGTGGATTTATAACAGGACGGCAACTTGTCTTAACCACTGTGATGCGTAAAACAGCTAAAGTTGCGAAATTCAGTTCTCTTTATTTACCTGATGGCCAGTTTCGCGTATCAGAACCCATTCTAAAAGCATCTAAACTAAAAAAAATTGCGTATTCTGTGATAGTACGCAAAACCCCGTTAATAGAGTGCATACTCCTTTACTAACACGGTTGGCTCTCCTGCCAACCACAACACTTTTATGTAAACCAAATTTTTAAGTCGTCATTGGCATGCATGATTTGTACAATACATAAAGTGGTTTTCATGCCATGACGGAGTACACCATCTTTATCTGTTTAGATGGTTTCAGAATGGGTTCTGAGCCGGCTAGGGTGGCCCAGCGGTTCTGGGCGCTTCAGTCTGGAACCGCGAGACCGCTACGGTCGCAGGTTCGAATTCTGCCTCGGACACGGATATGTGTGACGTCCTTAGGTTAGTTAAGTTTAAGTAGTTCTAAGTTCTAGGGGACTGCTGACCTCAGATGTTAAGTCCCATAGTGCTCAGAGCCATTTTGAACAATAGGTTCTGATTCCCCAACCGGGTCATAAATTAAACAAAAATAGCAGTGTTTCTCAACTCTGAGTGTTTCATACCTCAGAATGGTGTGTAGAAATTATTTCACTTCTAACCTTCCCCAGATTAATTCACGTAATAAAACAACGTATTTTCGCGAAAGAGGAGGCACGCTAGTCCCTCGCATATCGGAAGATTGTACTGAAGCACCACCTCCCAAGCCGGCCGAGGTGGCCGTGCGGTTCTAGGCGCTACGATCTGGAACCGACAACCGCTGTAGTCGCAGGTTCGTATCCTGCCTGGGGCATGGATGTGTGTGATGTCCTTAGATTAGTTAGGTTTAAGTAGTTCTAAGTTCTAGGCGACTGATGACTTCAAGGGGCTCAGAGCGATTTGAAGCATTTGAACCACGTTCCAGAACACTGCTGCCCACTTTTGCTCTGTATTAAGGAGCAGCATAACTCACCGTTTTGCAACAGCTAAAACAGCAGGTCTATCCAGAATAAAATCTAGTTAATGCAGTTCAGTCTCATGAGTTTTGTGAAACATTTATTTTATGTCCTTTCTAGACCACTAATATGCCTAAGGAAATCAGGTGAGCCATATTTGGTTAGAAATAAAAGTACTATTCACATGAATAATATGAGTAACAGTTAATGCTTTCTTGAAGACAAAGAGCGTTAATTCCTCTGTTTATTAAAATATAGTAACGTTATCAGTTTCAAACTGACATGCTCATCCTCGGGCAGCTGCCCAAGTTTCTAAGCTCGCTTGCGGGTGCCGCACGAAGTCCGTTTTGTTCCTCTTAATTGCTCACCGGCGCGAGTGAGCGCTCTCGGGCAGCCCCAGCACTAATGGCGGCGCTCGCTGCGAGCCCTGCGCGCACGTACCGCGGCCTCAGAGTTCCCGTGCTGTCCAATAAAGACGAATGTTTCCAATTACCGGCCGGGCACGCGTACAAAATTCAATTACGGGTGCGGCGCCACGCGGCGCGGCCCGCGCTCACAAATAACGCGGCCGGAGCCGCCCGGAGCGCGCCGGACTGCCGCTGGGCGAAGTCTGGCCGCGCGGCTCGGTGTAGGATGCTTCCCTCCCCGCGCCTCCCTGCTGGCCGGCTTTCTTCCGGCGAGCGCAACATATTTCAACGTCTGCCGGAGCGCGGCCCTGCATTACTCACATAACGAGGCCCGGCTACACTCCAGACACCTGTTACTCCAGACTGTCCGATCTGTCCAGCCGCCCGCACTGCTCTGTGTCACCGCTAACATCTGAATTCTGCACTCTGCGCCTTTGGCGTGTACGGACGAGGCTATTTTCCGCTGTACATTCTTTCAATTTTTTTTATTGCAATTCTTCTATCTTGCAGATCCGTTCTACTTCACAAACCTCTCAGCACGACCATGATAGCAACTATTGGCCATTAAAATTGCTACACCAAGAAGAAATGCAGATGATAAACGGGTATTCATTCGACAAATATATTATAAGAGAACTGACATGTGATTACATTTTCACGCAATTTGCTTGCATAGATCCCAGAACAACCACCTCTGGCCCTTGATACGCCTGGGCATTGAGTCAAACAGAGCTTGGATGGCGTGTACAGGTACAGCTGCCCATGCAGCTTCAACGCGATACCACAGTTCATCAACAGTAGTGACTGGGGTATTGTGACAAGCCAGTTGCTCGCCCACCATTGACCAGACGTTTTCAATTTGTGAGAGATGTGAACAGCAGGCCCGTACAGGAACTGCAACATGCGGTCGTACATTATCCCGCTCAAATGTAGGGTTTCGCAGGGATCGAATGAAGTGTAGAACCACGGGTCGTAACGCATCTGAAATGTAACGTCCCCTGTTCAGAGTGCAGTCAGTGCGAACAAGAGGTGACCGAGATGTGTACTCAATGCCAGCCCATAACATCACGCCGGGTAATACGGCAGTAGGGCGATGACGAATACACGCTTCCAATGAGCGTTCACCGTGATGTCGCCAAACACGGATGCGACCATCATGATGCTGTAAACAGAACCCGGATTCATCCGAAAAAAATGTCGTTTTGCCATTCGTGCACCTAGGTTCGTCGTTAAGTGCACCAACGCAGGCGCTCCTGTCTGTGATGCAGCGTCAACGGTAACCGCAGCAATGGTTTCCGAGCTGATAGTCAATGCTGCTCCAAACGTAGTCGAACTGTTCGTGCAGATCGTTGTTGTGTTGCGAACGTCCCCATCTGTTGACTCAGGGATCGAGACGTGGTTGCACGATCCGTTACGGCCATACGGATAAGATGCCTGTCATCTGGACTGCTAGTGATACGAGACCGTTGGGATCCAGCACGGTGTTCCGTATTACCCTCCTGAACCAGCCGATTCCATATTCTGCTAACACTCATTGGATCTCGACCAACGCGAGCAGGAATGTCGCGATACGATAAACCGCAATCGCGATAGGCTACAATCCGACCTTTATCAAAGTCGGAAACGTAATGGTATGCATTTCTCCTCCATACACGAAGCATCACAACAACGTTTCACCATGCAACGCCGGTCAACTGCTGTTTGTGTATGAGAAATTGGTTGGAAACGTTCCTCATGTAAGCACGTTGTAGGTGTCGCCACCGGCGCCAACCTTGTGTAAATGCTCTGAAAAGCTAATCATTGGCATACCACAGTATTTTCTTCCTGTCGGCTAAATTTCGCATCTGTAGCACGTCATCTTCGTGGTGTAGCAATTGTAATGTCCAGTAGTGTATTTACAGAGTAGATCCTTCTCAAGATCACCCTTAAGAACAATGTCATTCAACGTCAAGGAATTTTTTAAAAACAGATCAATTTTTTTATCAAACCTCGTCAAAACATGACTGTGGTATTTTGTGCGCTCAAGGGACCCTGAGAAGATCCTGATATCAGGCGGATAGCAACAGCGACTCCCGAAAGAACAAAGTCAATACAGATGACAGACACCCACTTCTTGGGCATGAACGGATAACTCGTCATCTCAAATACGTCTCCCTAATTGAAGTTAAAGGGGAAAGACAGGCTTCAAAGTTGGCAGGAAACAGCTAAAACTGACCACCAAAAGAAGAGTTGCCCCCAGGAAAAAAGCTGTCATTGCCAACATTGAGATCATTTAATCGTCTTCGCGTGGGCGTTGGTCGAAGTAAACCACCATCTTAAAATGGAGACTCTGCAATAACGAAGATGGGTTCTGTGCGTGTGGCGTTGAGCAGACGAAGATCCACTTCCTTCACTGCCGTGTCTGTTACACCATCTTCTCAGGCATCGTGGTGTAAGTGGCATCCGCTACGGTCTCAGGCTCGAATCCTGCCTCGGACATGGATGTGTGTGATGTCCTTAGGTTAGTTAGGTTAAAAATGGTTCTGAGCACTATGGGACTTAACTTCTGAGGTCATCACTCCCCTAGTACTTAGAACTACTTAAACCTAACAAACCTGAGAACATCACACACTTCCATGCCCGAGCCAGAATTCGAACTTGCGACCGTAGCGGTCGCGCGGCTCCGGATCGTAGCGCCTAGAACCGCTCGACCACTGCGGCCGGCCAGGCACCCGTTAGTTAGGTTTAAGTAGTTGTGACACTCGGTCCGTTGGGGCGAACTGGAAGAACAAAAGGTCCGATTAACCAATCATCGAGCATGCCGGTGCACATATTAACACCGAAGCGCTGTTGATGAGCATAGGATTGAGTATCTCTTGGATTCACATGTGCCCAAACATGCGAAATGAGGATATTTGTATGTCAGTACGCATTCCCATTCAGTAACACCAACACACCAATTTACATGAGCACCACGAACAAAATATTCTGTGACATTACAGGATGACTTTTGTGACTATATGTTCCTTATTGAAGTACTGTTGTTCTCTACCTCACGTATTAGTTTCAGCGAATAGTATCTTAACACCCTGTATTGCTTTTAAGTCGCTCTCCATTTGTTTCTTACTTGCCCCCACCCCCTTCTTTCCAACCCCTTGGTGTAAGAGTGACAGGGACAACCACTGCCCTCCAACTTTCAAGCGTTGAAGGCAACGGAAGATTCACATTGAGGACAACACGTCTGTCGAACGTGTTTACAAACCTTGTTCGAGAACAGGCTGTTTTACTCGAATGTCAATAACACGCCTCAAAATAACAATGAATTGACCTAAGCAAGTGAAAAATTATTATGAAATGGAACTGATGAATTCCGATTTACAGTTTCGTCGTACCATTCATATACAAAAATAATGCAACTCCTGTAAGTGTACTTCACTTTAAAGGTGTCAGCTTTTCAGTCCAAAGAAAATAACGCTAAAAAACCATGTTAATAATTAAAGAGCGATGAGCTGCGTGTTTAATGACTCATTCATTTCATTAATTTACACAGCCTTTGTGAATCGCGACAAGAAAGCCTTCAAAGCAAGGAGATCTCTGGCACTAGGTACAGGTTAGAAACCGCGCCCTTTGACACAAATAAGAAAGCGCTATGATTTATTGGTTTACTAACATTATGTAAGCGATTTTCTTACTCGTTTCGCTGTACAGTACTTGGCGCTCGGGTATCAGGCGGCTCCAGTGAGGCGCTGCGATTGACAAAACAATCGCTGCGCGAATGCTTAACAGCTGAATATTCAGAAGGTCAAAACCATGTACTATCTGAATGATGGCCCACATTTTTGCACAGAATAGATTACTCTGCCTGATGTCTTGCTATTGTGCTTTCTTTTTCTCTTAAAATAAGATGTCAAGTTGGTTATGTTCCCTTATCAGAGCAAGACTTAAAACCGACGTCTTCAATCATCTGTCTTTCCATACGTGTTTGTTCTCTACCAACCGGTCTCGTACCATACACGTTACTCCCCAATATCGTAACACATCACAAGGTCTGCACAAGCGCATGTCCTGTGGGTGGGAGGTGGAGGATGAGATAGTAATTTTACACAAATCATTGTACAAATTTAACTGCAAAGTTTCAGCGAATAAATTGGGTTGAAAATTAAGAGCCTCGGAAATGCAAGGACCCCAACGGGCTATAAGCTACTTTTCACATTGAATACTTTTCAGTTGCAATTGTGAAACACTGTCCACGAGGGCACTCTCGGGTCTCGTCCAGCCTGCAGGCGACATTTCAGGCAGGTAAAGATTCCTACACACCTGCTGTCGAAATCAAATTCGACACGGTTCGAAAGTTTTCAGGTAGAACCGTGAAACCACAAGACATCAGTAAGGGAGGACAGAAAGGGGAAAGCGCCACACTTAAAGAAGTAATAATAATAATAATAATCTTTCTTTTTCTAACGAAGGCTGAAATGACTGAAAGAAAGTGCATTTCCCGCACTTATACGCGTAATCATAGTCATCTGACTACTTTTACAATCGTAGCGATCAGTGAAACCAATTTGTACTGGGGCATAAAAATTTCTGCTAAAGCTTATCGTCCTGCATATTTTATCATCTGTTGCATTCGCATTTCATTCCTCAACGTCAAACATTCATCTTTTAATATGCTCCTTTCCCCATTAGAGTAAGTTGCTCACTAACCCTCACTTCCAAACGCTGAACAATGTTCCATTTATTTGCGGGTCCTGTGTCCTTAATTGAAAGGGTACAGTACCGCCCGATATTGAAAATAGGGACAACATACTTCATTATTCTTGTCAGAACAACATATTTTTTGTAAAACTAACTCAATTTCAGTTAATACAACGAAGCCAGATACCAGTGTGGGAAAGAATGAAATTTATTTATTTAATTGATCACATGTGCACACCCACAAAATAAATCCCCACATCCAGTTTGGTGAGATCTGTGAAATGAATGAATGTATGGTCGTCTGCTAACTGCAGATAGTGAATGTGAATATATGATCATCTTTGAGACGATCCTTTGGTGGAAACAAAGAGATGAAATTTACCGGAGCTTTGAGCGCCTGAAATGTGGCTAACCAATACGGTAGCATGGTGCTCCCCCACCTTGATGGAGGTGCGAGCTGACCTGAAGAACGGCCATGTTTCAGCACTCTGCCGCTGGATCTGGTGTTGGTAAGACCTGTCTTAGGTGTGCTCCGTAAAGACAAAAGAGTGGAGACACGGTATGCATGTGAAATACTTAAGAGTAGTTTGAAATAATAATTTCTCTATGTCAGGCAGGTAGTATTAAGGGGATCGTAGTAATCTTCGGAAGTGACCAACGGTCACAATGAAACCACGTGTAGCAATAAGTTGAAATACTTGCGAGTGCTTAAGTTAAGCTGAATTACTAGCGAGTGTACTATAAGTTGGAAATATTTAAGAAATGGCGTGTGCAGGACTTGAAATTAGAGTCGAGTGCTTCCATGTGGTGAGTACTGTGTGAGTCTCAATCTGTGTATGAGATAAAGCATAAAGAGAAGTATTCGTCCATGGTATCAATTGAGGACTCGCGTGTGTGATGAAGATATTCTTAATATTACTTTACGTGTTATGTTTCCGTGTGACGCTTGTTTCAAATTATAATACTCTGAGAGAGAAGCAAGGTGAGTCAGTCGGCTATCCAGCAACGCCACTTGGCTTGCATTGCACAGGAAGACATGCATATATCCTCCAGAGTTCATAGTAGGAAAGAAGAATTACGAAGTGGGGCAGTGTCGTGTGAAACTAGGATAAATACTAATTGAAGTGGGAAAGCTGAAAGTGATAATGTTGTGACTATTCCTTGTGTTGTATTCCATGTTGCAGAGTGGTGTATGTCATGTAATTTAAGTATGTGTGGTTTGCATGGGAGAGTAGCTAGGTAGTTTCAGAGATAGTGGGTTATGCATGCTCCTTTTGTACCGCTCGGTCTGGAGGAAAGTTTTGTGATGATGGTAGTGACAGTCGGAGATATAGCAAAAGATCCACCATCCTATCCAGAAAGTGCACTGTAGCGTTAAATAATTACGAGACCATAAGATAGAGAATCCCCAATGTAAAGCCATGCCCACTGGGCGGAAATTCGCATGTGTTATTGTTATAGGTTATAGAATTTGTGTGTTTCGGTTATAGAATTTATCGGAATAAATAAGATAGTGAAAAGAAAAAGATTGGTGGTCTTTTCCTTCGAATAGTACGTTGTCATGATACCCAGAATATATAATGTGCGCGCCATTCATATTCACTGCGATGGCCACGTGTTGTTCAAAGCCGTTGAATGAGAAAGAAAATATGGTATTGCCAGCGCGTAGTGGACAGTCAGAGTTGTGTTAATTACTAACAGCCAGATGTGCGTTATCCGTTGAGTAATGCTCATACAGGAGGATAATTTGTAACCTAATTGTGAGTACGAGAGTTCATGTTACTCGATAAATAAGAATGAATCCACTCGCTTGGCAGACCACTCATCTTGCAGGCGTGACTGCTTGATGCCACAGTATGAGCAAAGCATGTGGGTGCCTCTCATAATATTCGACTCATTTGCCGTTTCTTCAGTTTTAATGTACACTAGGGTGCAAAGCTTAACGATGCAAGTAATTATCCTATTGTGTCACCGCCGCGTAATGTAGATAAAAAGAATTTCTAGAGTATAACAGAGAGGATAACTGACAAAAAGAGGCACTGAGACGGAGAGACGTTACACTTTTACTCAAAGACAACAATTACACAAAGTCACAGTGATTTATGATGGTCCCCTGGGCATTACAAAAGGCGGGACACGATTCTGACAGGACAACGCACGGTCTACAACGTGCTCCCATTCTAGCCACAAGGTTGGTAAGCAGTTCTTGTGGCAGAACTCTCCATTCCTACACCAGTGCGGCTGGCAACAACTGAATGGTTGATGGTGCAAGTGAATGTGGATGTGCTGCAATGGATGTCCCCATTGCATCTCACATGTGTTCCATGGGATTTAAATGGGGCGAAAGGGCAGGAAAGTCCATTCGTCAAATATTCTATCGTTCCAGGAGGTCCTCCACCTGAGCGCTTAGATGAGGTTGCGTATTGTCAGCCATAAATATGAAGACACAGCGGAATACAACCCTGAAAAGGCGCACATGGGGAATGAGCGTAGTGTCGCAGTGACATTGACTAGTGAACGCACCGTGATCAGAGACACAGAGGTCAGTTACCCCGTGATAAACTATACCTCCTAACACTGTAACACTTGGACCACCAAGTCGATCATGTTGTTTAACAACGATCCTGGACGTTCCCACCCCTCGACGTAAGAGGGTATGTCCAGCACTGCCGAACGTGATCCTTTTGATGGTACAGGTGTTAAATGTTTTTTAAAGAATTATTGGAAGTAGCAGCGACCAAAATACAACCATTCCACATGTCCACCTTTCCAGGACTGCACTTGGCCCTGACTTGATTTTTATGGATAACAGTGGGCGACCTCATCCATGTGGAAATCCTTGGATATAGAGGATATTCGGCGAATGGACTGGCCTACCTCTTAGGTCGACTTAAATCCCATCAAGCGCGTACGGAGTGCGTTAGGGAGATGTTTTGTAGCACACCCACATGCGGCAATGACCATCCAGCGTTTGTAACCGCGGTGGCGGTAAGTGGAACGCTCTACCACAAGAACTCCTTGTCTAGCTAGTGGCCAGTACTGGAGCACATTGCACAGCATGCATTTTCGTTCGAGGTGATAATACACGCGATTAAGTACCGCCTCCCGCCTTTTGTAGTGCCAAGGGCGTGGTATCACGCCGGCCGGATGGTCGAGCGATTCTAGGCGCTACAGCCTGGATCCGCGGGACCGCTACGGTCGCAGGTTCGAATCCTGCCTCGGGCATGGATGTTTGTGACGTCCTTAGGTTAATTAGGTCTAAGTAGTTTCAACTTCTAGGGGCTGATGACCTCAGAAGTTAAGTCCCATAGTGCTCAGAGCCATTTGAACCATTTTGTGGTATCAAGTATCAGTACCACTTCACGAATGGCCGAAGTTGGCAACAGAATTGCAAGGTTCCGTCAGACACCAACAGCGGCCATGCGGAATCCGGCAAACTCAGTGGAGCACCCTCGCTAATCTACTCCTGGAGCGAATCCGTACCACGATAGCCCGCTGCCGCCCCGATACTGGACTGCCGGCAGCAGTCACTCGTCCACTTCCAGTGGCAGCCTCTTCACCTCATGACGCTAAGCAAATGCCGTCTAGTAGCGACTCAGAAACCTTGTTCGTGTCATAGAGCAGGGAGCCTCTTCCTTGTTGACGCTGAGAGCTGTACTCTACTTCTTGCAGCATTATTTGTAATCATTCTTCGTACAGTTGAAGTAATAGAACTTTTAAAAAAATCTGTTTACTTGTTCGTTAGTCATTTTCGCTCCTGTCCAGCTTTGGGACAGTTGTCGCCCCATTCTATTGCTCAACTCTCCGTACCGCTGTGTACGAAGTCGTACACAACAAATGGGACCATAATAAATAGCGGTGACTTCGTTATAATTACTGTCCTTGAATAATACTGTCATTTCTGTTTGTCTCACTGCGTATTTCTTTTTGTTACCTCCAGTGTTAGATACCCAAAAAAGTTTCGCATCGCCTCGGTTCCGAGAGTTCCAGAACTTGTACACGAAACTGGAATAGAGATCAACATAAACATCATTTTCGCCTTTTTTATTGCTCATGAAAACCACACATTGCATGTTGTACCAGCATACAACGAGACATGCTCAAGATTGCTGTACACACCGGTGCTTTTAATACCCAGTAGCACGTCCTCTTGCATTGATACATGCCTGTATTCGTCGTGGCTTACAATCCACAAATACATCAAGCCATTGTTGGTGCAGATTGTCCCACTCCACAACAGCGATTCGGCGTGAACCCCCACTCCTCAACAGCGATTCGCGAAGATCCCTGAGAGTGGTTGGTGGGTCACGTCGTCCATAAACAGCCCTTTTCAATCTATCCCACGCATGATCGATAGGGTTCATGCCTGGAGGACAATCAGGTCACTCTAGTCCAGCGATGTCGTTATCCTGAAGGAAGTCATTCACAAGATGCGCACGATGGGGGCGCGAATTGTCGACTATGAAGACGAATGCCTCGCCAATATGCTGCCGATATGGTTGCGCTATCGGTCGGAGGACGGCATTCACGTATAGGACAGCCTTCATGGCGCCTTACATGACCACCAAAGGCGTATGTCGTCCCCACATAATGCCATTCCAAGAGAGCAGGGAACCTCCACCTTGCTGCATTTGCTGGACAGTATGTCTAAGGCCTACAGCCTGACCGGGTTGCCTGCAAACACGAAAACGACGCTCGTCTGTTCGAAGGCATGTGGGACACTCATCGGCGAAGAGAACGTGATGACAGTCCTGAGCGGGTCCCTTCGGCATGTTGCTGGACCCATCTGTACCGTACTGCATGTTGCCGTGATTGCAAAGATGGACTTCGCCATGGATGTCGGGAGTGAAGTTGCATATCAAGCAGCCTATTGCGCACACTTTGAGTGGTAACACGACGTCCTGTCGCTGTACGAAAGGCGTTATTCAACATGCTGGCGTTGCTCTCAGGGATTCTCCGAGCAACAATCCGTAGGGAGCGGTCATCCACTTCAGTAGTAGCCTTTGGGCGGCCTGGGTGAGGCATGTCATCGACAGTTCCTGTCTTTATGTATCTCTTCCATGTCCGAACAACATCCCGTTGGTTCACTCTGGACACTTCCCTTTTTGGGAACCCTTTCTGGCATAAAGTAACAATGCGGACGCAATCGAACAGCGGTATTGACCGTCTGGGCATGTCTGAACTACAGACAATACGAGCCGTTTACCTCCTTCTTGGTGGAATGACTGGAACTGATCAGCTGTCGGAACCCCTCCGTCTAATAGGCGCTGCTCATGCATGGTTGTTTATATCTTTGGGGGGTTATGTGACATCTCTGAATAGTCAAAGGAACTGTGTCTGTGATACAGTATCCACAGCCAACGTCTATCTTGAGGAGTTCTGGGGAACGGGGTGATGCAAAACTTTTATATATATTGTAGGAGCTCTTTCTATGTGTGGTGCAAGTTTCATGGGGCTATGTTGCACGACAGTGACGCGTCTTGCGAGAGTTACTTTCGTCATTACGTTTTTCTGTCCAGTGCACAATTTACAACATCTAAATCATGTTGTTTTACTCTTGCACTTATCCCAAAACTGTAACATCTCGCCGGCTGGAGTGGCCGTGCGGTTCTAGGCGCTACAGTCAGGAACCGAGATACCGCTATGGTCGCAGGTTCGAATCCTGCCTCGGACATGGATGTGTGTGGTATCCTTAGGTTAGTTAGGTTTACTTAGTTCTAAGTTCTAGGCGATTGATGACGTCAGAAGTTAAGTCGCATAGTGCTCGGAGCCATTTGAACCAATCTAACAGGTATTTAGTGTCTGTACAGATTCAGTGCTCCACGGAGGCCATCCACGCAGAGGGCGCCGAAGGGGTCCCGCCGGCCGCGGCCCGCGACCTGGGAGGCACGCTCCGGCGACGGCCAACAAATTGAGGCGGCGGCTATGGCCGAGCCAGAGCCGTCCCGGCCAGGCGATATAAATCTGTCTGCGGGGATAATGGCCCGGCTGACCGCGCTGCGGACGCCGTGTCTCTCCGCCTCTGCCGCATCCACTGTGCCGGCCGGACACTGCTGCGCCGCATCTATTACGGCGCGGCCTATTAAAATTAAATTTACGACGCGCGGCCGCGCAGTCATTCCTGGGTACTTTGAGAGATCTTAATGGACCTATTAAGTCGATTTCACGAGGGGCCGAGCTGTGAATCTAAAGCGGCAGGTCCCGCCTCTAGCGTAACTGCGCGGACAGGGCCTACGGACGCTGTCTGGGCGCTGTCTGGGCCGCATTGTACCCAACAGCACAAAGGAACGAGACTAGAGTGGAGGGGCGTAGGTCGCTAGCGATTATATTCCAGCGCCGGTATTATCGAGGAGTCCACTGTGCAGTCTGGTAACAGCTGTACAGAGACCAACACTCGTAGTCAGAATGAGATTTTCACTCTGCATCTGCACCGGAGTGTGCACTGATATGAAACTTCCCGGCAGATTTGTGTGCCGGACCGAGACTCGAACTCGGGACTTTGGCCTTTCGCGGCACTTGCACTGCCAGGAAGTTTCAACACTTGCAGTGTTTGCCTCTGATACGAAATTTTCTTGGCGTAAACTGTTGTTGGTTTCGTCATCAGTCCAAACACTCGTTTGATGGAGCTCTCCATGTTAGTCTATCCTGTGTAAGTCACTACTTGTCTGCGGAAAGTATCATTACGTACATCCATCTGCAGCTGAATAATGAACTGAAGGTTTGTTCTCTCTCTCTACAATTTTGTCTCCCAAATTGACGGTGCCTCTCACGCCTCAGGATCTGTCTTGCAGTCAGGTTGTACTATAAGCTCCTTATTTTCCAAATTCTATCCAGCTTCTACACATTATTTATCCGAGCTACCTGCCTGATTTTCAGCATTCTCCTCTAGCACGTCACTTGAACCGCTTCTTTTCCCTCCTCGTACGGAAATTCTTATCGTCCACGTTTCCCGTCCACACAACACCACACCCAGACAAATACCTTCAGAAAATACTTCCTAACATTTAAACTCACATTAAATGTTAATACATTCGTCGATTTCACAAATGTTTTTCTTGTAATTGCCAGCCTGTATTTTACATCTTTTACATCCTGCCTACTTCTGGCATCATCAATTATTTTACTGCGCAAACAGCAAAATTCATCTATAGCTTTCAGTGTCTTACTCTCTGATTTAATTCCCTCAGCATCACCCACTTACTTCGATTACGTGCCAGTACCCCTTTTTTACTTTAGTTGGTATCTTTTCAAGACAGAATACGCTCCGCCGATAGGTGTGGCCGAGCGGTTCTAGGCGCTACAGTCTGGAACCGCGCGACCGCTCCGGTCCCAGGTTCGAATCCTGCCTAGGGTATGGATGTGTGCGATGTCCTTAGGTTAGTTAGGTTTAAGTAGTTCTAAGTTCTAGGGGACTGATGACCTCAGAAGTTAAGTCCCATAGTGCTCAGAGCAATTTGAACCACAATCCGCTCCGTTCAAATTTTCTTCCAAGACCTTTCTGACAGAATTACGTCATCACTGAACCTTAAAAATTTTTATTTCTTCTCTCTGTGGAAGGTTACGGCTGAACAATCGAAATGTCCCTTTGGATGATAGGCTGACCTGCATCGAGTGAGCTTACCGATGAGTAGATTGCTCCCCGGAGTATCACAAGAATTTAATTACATGTGTCATCCAGTGGATGACTTAATCAACAGAATTAATTAAACGGGGGAAGCGCTAACATACATAAATCATGACTACTGTTACTCAGAAAGGTGACAAGGATTTGGGAACTCATGACACCACTGAATAAAACAACGGTCACTATAAAGCTTTACGTATCACAAGCTCTTGTACGCCTGAACTGAACACAGCTGTGCCCGGATAGGAAGCCGTTATGTAAGTATTAATACAAGTTACAATGTAATGTTACCTCCATCCAATGAAGCTAATTTTTGTGATTTTAATAAGAAGGGTAAATGTTAACGAAGGAAGCGAACATCGAATTCTCAGCAAGAAAGGGAAGCAGCAGTTGTGAAAATTAGAAGACTAGCCTTGAACCTTTAGGTCTATTGCAGCATAAAATGGTTCTGTTGAAGTTTTACTCATATGAGTCTTGCTAAAGGCTCACACTCACTCACTGCAAAGCAGCAGCCATCGTGTCACAAAACTGTGTTATTGTTAACTGTTAACTGAAAATAAATATATTGCACAACAGTAATAAAAAGTACAATCCCATTCATTGAAAAAAAAAAATACACTGGAGGTTCGACTTATCGATGCTGTGAGTACAACGGCGCACTTACTGCGCGTCATCATTACGTTACCAAATTACTACTAATTAATTCAAATACTTCAAAATATACAAAATACAGGTGTACTGGGTTGTGGGACTACTGAAATATAGCCATAAAGATATTATTATTTCATAATAAAAATCATCGTATTATGGGTGAAACAGACTTCTAGCTGCGAGGTCGAACAAGGAGAAGGAAGACTGAATAAGAGTTCTCTTTTTTTTTTAACAAAAGAAAATAAAAATTTTTCGTAAATAATCATGATATCAAAATAAAGTCCATAGCCTTGGAACCATTTTACGAAAGCAAGCTTCCTAACAGTGTTATCCAATTTTCGACATGCCGGAAACTTTTTTGCTATTGAAGTCAGGTGATTACACTAGGCCAATGAAATCTTAACAGTACATCACATTTCCATATGTTCGAATTTCTAATGCGAGATGATTTTAGTTAAATATGAGGCACAATGGTCCTCTTGTGCGTCAACTGATAATCGAGCGCCCGTACATTTTCGGAACGAGAAACACATTGCTACAGGTTTGAAATGGAAGCGTTATTAATTTTCTGATCCACCTACTTAATTCGAAGAAAAAGACTGAACGTGGTTATCAAGATGGATCTTAAAAAGGCCGACCTCTATCGTTTAGAAAGAACAGAAACTATGCAAATAACACGGCCCCGGTATTGCAGCAGTTGTACGATAACAGTAAGCGTAGAAAAACTTTGTGCAGAAAGTTCCGGAATTTTTTGAACAGACCTCGTACATCAGCTATAAGACAGAAAAAATGATTTTCTATTTACAAAAGAAATATAGATCGTTGCTGGAACTCCCCGTAAAACTACTCTACAGTTCATTTAGTGGTTTTCCACAGATTTCCAGCAAACAGCTATAATATTTCAAAAATAGAATATATATATGACAAAAATTCACCCGTTGAAATAATTAACGTATGGACTACAATTAAAGCTAACTATAAGGTATCTATAGCGTATGTTAATTTCAGAATTTTTCTATTACCGCCGTGATTTCTCATACTTCCTGTTTCTCGAAATCGATCAGTGCGTTAGAACGTAATGCTTGACTGAGCGTAAATCATGGTTGTTCTGTTTCATCGCAATCAGCAACGTGTCAACGTACGCCTTGGATGTGTATGCCGTGATTATTCCACGATAATATCAACGGCAGACCGAAACAGTTTGGTTTTATGCATTTCGAAGTGGGTTGCTTATATTGCATGTTATACAATCTAGCCGAATTTTACTTCAAACATCGCGGAAGCTTGTCTGTCAATGACCCCAACAGCTTTACACCTCGTTTAGTAAGTGACTGACTTGTACATTCAGTAAAATAGGCAACTTTTTGAACACTCGTTTAGATGAACATTGCGCCTTAAGGAACGTCCACCTGAATTTAGTCAGAGGCAACGGAAAAAGCATGCGAAGTTCAGAAGAACGCGAAATCCCGAAGATGGGCTAAAATTTACAGCCGCGCGAAATTTGGCACGTACTTCGATGCGAGATGCCTTTAATAGGTTTCACAACGAAACATTGTCTCGAAATTTGGTAGAAAATCCGAAGAAATTCTGGTCGTATGTAAAGTACACAAGCAACAAGACGCAGTCAATACCTTCGCTGCGCAGTGCCGATGGTACTGTTATCGACGACTTTGCTGCTAAAGCGGAGTTATTGAACGCAGTTTTCCGAAATTCCTTCACCAGGGAAGACGAATGGAATATTCCAGAATTTGAAACACGAACATCTGCTAGCATGAGTTTCTTAGAAGTAGATACCTTAGGGGTTGCGAAGCAACTCAAATCGCTTGATATGGGAAAGTCTTCAGGTCCAGATTGTATACCGATTAGGTTCCTTTCAGATTACGCTGATACTATAGCTCCCTACTTAGCACTCATATACAACCGTTCGCTCACCGATAGATCTGTACCTGCAGATTGGAAAATTGCGCAGGTCGCATCAGTGTTCAAGAAGGGTAGTAGGAGTAATCCATTTAACTACAGACCTATATCATTGACGTCGGTTTGCAGTAGGGTTTTGGAGCATATACTGTATTCAAACATTATGAATCACCTCGAAGGGAACGATCTATTGACACGTAATCAGCATGGCTTCAGAAAACATCGCTCTTGTGCAACGCAGCTAGCTCTTTATTCGCACGAAGTACTGGCCGCTATCGACAGGGGATCTCAAGTTGATTCCGTATTTCTAGATTTCCGGAAAGCTTTTGACACCGTTCCTCACAAGCGACTTCTTATCAAGCTGCGGAGCTATGGGGTATCGTCTCAGTTGTGCGACTGGATTCGTGATTTCCTGTCAGGAAGGTCGCAGTTCGTAGTAATAGACGGCAAATCATCGAGTAAAACTGAAGTGATATCAGGTGTTCCCCAGGGAAGCGTCCTGGGGCCTCTACTGTTCCTGATCTATATAAATGACCTGGGTGACAATCTGAGCAGTTCTCTTAGACTGCTCGCAGATGATGCTGTAATTTACCGTCTAGTAAGGTCATCCGAAGACCAGTATCAGCTGCAAAGTGATTTAGAAAAGATTGCTGTATGGTGTGTCAGGTGGCAGTTGACGCTAAATAACGAAAAGTGTGAGAGGATCCACATGAGTTCCAAAAGAAATCCGTTGGAATTCGATTACTCGATAAATAGTACAATTCTCAAGGCTGTCAATTCAACTAAGTACCTGGGTGTTAAAATTACGAACAACTTCAGTTGGAAGGACCACATACATAATATTGTCGGGAAGGCGAGCCAAAGGTTGCGTTTCATTGGCAGGACACTTAGAAGATGCAACAAGTCCACTAAAGAGACAGCTTACACTACTCTCGTTCGTCCTCTGTTAGAATATTGCTGCGCGGTGTGGGATCCTTACCAGGTGGGATTGACGGAGGACATCGAAAGGGTGCAAAAAAGGGCAGCTCGTTTTGTATTATCGCGTTATAGGGGAGAGAGTGTGGCAGATATGATACACGAGTTGGGATGGAAGTCATTACAGCATAGACGTTTTTCGTCGCGGCGAGACCTTTTTACGAAATTTCAGTCACCAACTTTCTCTTCCGAATGCGAAAATATTTTGTTGAGCCCAACCTACATAGGTAGGAATGATCATCAAAATAAAATAAGAGAAATCAGAGCTCGAACAGAAAGGTTTAGGTGTTCGTTTTTCCCGCTCGCTGTTCGGGAGTGGAATAGTAGAGAGATAGTATGATTGTGGTTCGATGAACCCTCTGCCAAGCACTTAAATGTGAATTGCAGAGTAGTCATGTAGATGTAGATGTAGAATTATGTACAGTATGGAGCATCCACCTCTACAACACTGATCGTTTATAGTCCCCAAATTAAAACTTATAGTTTATTTACTTCTATTCCAATTTTCTAAGTTTGAAAATCCGCGGGAAAATTAACTTTCTTACTTTTACCGATCCAACTCGATATTTTGTAAGCTACAGCAATAACACCTCATGTGAAACATCCTGCACATGGCCGTGCCCAGCGACATTTGCTGTTTAGCGTAATGGCGTGCTGCGGATAGCAAGTTGAAATCCGACTACCAGTAGTCATTTGTTATTTAGTATTTTTAATTTCCAGAATGTTCTTGAAATATCTTATGTTTGTGCAGTCTGGAATATTTGAGGCTTGTATAAATAGCTGCACTCTCCATCCTGGAGATTACTTCTGTTCTGGTTGTACGTTGGTGTAAGTTGCTCTTAGCTCTATGCACTGTACTTCACTGACAGTCCAGCCTTCGGATTTGGACGTAATTCTTTGGCAGAGACGACAGGTACTTCAGAACATCTACATCACTGTGGCTAAAATCATTAGACAGATAGATTCCAAACCAGCAGTTAGTCAGCTGCACATCAGGCACCCATCTGTATTTCCGGGGACACTGGTCAGTCCCGACGGAACAGCTGAAAGGATTCGACAAAGTCAACAAAATACAACACGTGGGGTGACATGATGTATTTGGTAAATGTATACTTTCAGAAATGTACACATGTACAGCAAAGGCGAGTAATGGTTCTAAAACAAAGAAGAGAAGTTCGTTAGGTGAGACAAGTCCTAGATCGAACTAAAATAAAAATAAAAATGAATAACTATCAACAGAAAGAGCGGTTATTAGAAATACAGTTGATGAACAGGGCCCAATACCATGCACTGTCATAGATACAGAATGTTTTGGCCCTATGGCACACCGTCAGTCGGTATATGACGAAAGCAGACATAATCTCGCATTTGATGAAAAGGAGTCATAGAAGATGTGTACCAAGTATTTATGTTAAATGAAATAACAGCTACAGAAGAATGCATATAGTGGCACCAGAGCACCGCGAAATGCAACAAAACAATAATAATAATATGGTCCCCACGACTTCTCACATACGCCACGTTGTAAGGCAAGTGATGTAGCGTTTTACGGCAGCCAGTACTGTCTCAGGCAGTCCACATGCGACAACAGCCTTGAACTTCGACACCATACGTCAGTCGGTAATAGAGGATGCTGAAGAGATGTATCGATCTTTGGCGCCAATCTCCACCACCAGTTAACCTGCCACGAAGAGTGATTTCGGTTGACTCAGACTTACGCCACTGCCGCCGCCAAACTACACGGCATCCGACCAACATAGGAACAAAATGGCTCTGAGCACTATGAGACTTAACTTCAGAGGTCATCAGTCCCGTAGAACTTAGAACTACTTAAACCAGACTAACTTAAGGACATGACACACATCCATGCCTAAGGCAGGATTCGAACTTGCGACCTAGCAGCAGTGCGGCTCAGGACTGAAGCTCCTAGAACCTCTCGGTCACAGCGGCCGGCTGATGCAGGAATTGCAAGCAGTCATAGACTGTGCAGGTCCAACTCTCCATACTGACAAAGTTATTCCAATAAGCGCAAATCGCAAAGACTGGCGGTAGTTTCCGTTGAAGATGTCGTTATCTCAGCTTCACCGACGACACAAGTTCCAGTCATTTATCGAAATGCTCAATAAAGCTGTGAAGCTTTTGTCGATTGTATGGGCAATATACAGGGCGTTTCAAAAATGACTGGTATATTTGAAACAGCAATAAAAACTAAACGAGCAGCGATAGAAATGCACTGTTTGTTGCAATATGCTTGGACAACAGTACATTTTTAGGCGGATGAACTTTCGAAATTACAGTAGTTACAATTTTCCACAACAGATGGCGCTGCAAGTGTTGTGAAAGACATAGAAGACAACGCAGTCTGTGGGTGCGCCATTCTGTACGTCGTCTTTCTGCTGTAAGCGTGTGCTGTTCACAACGTGCAAGTGTGCTGTGGACAACATGGTTTATTCCTTAGAACAGGGGATTTTTCTGGTGTTGGAATTCCACCGCCTAGAACACAGTGTTGTTGCAACAAGACGAAGTTTTCAACGGAGGTTTAATGTAACCAAAGGACCGAAAAGCGATACAATAAAGGATCTGTTTGAAAAATTTCAACGGACTGGGAACGTGACGGATGAACATGCTGGAAAGGTAGGGCGACCGCGTACGGCAACCACAGAGGGCAACGCGCAGCTAGTGCAGCAGGTGATCCAACAGCGGCCTCAGGTTTCCGTTAGCCGTGTTGCAGCTGCGGTCCAAATGACTCCAATGTCCACGTATCGTCTCATGCACCAGAGTTTACACCTCTATCCATACAAAATTCAAACGCGGAAACCCCTCAGCGCCGCTACCATTGCTGCAAGAGAAACATTCGCTAACGATATAGTGCACAGGATTGATGACGGCGATATGCATGTGGGCAGCATTTGGTTTACTGACGAAGCTTATTTTTACCTGGATGGCTTCGTCAATAAACAGAACTGGCGCATATGAGGAACCGAAAAGCTCCATGTTGCAGTCCCATCGTTCCTGCATCCTCAAAAAGTACTGGTCTAGGCCGCCATTTCTTCCAAAGGAATCATTGGCCCATTTTTCAGATCCGAAACGATTACTGCATCACGCTATCTGGACATTCTTCGTGAATTTGTGGCGGTACAAACTGACTTAGACGGCACTGCGAACACCTCGTGGTTTATGCAAGACGGTGCTCGGCCACATCGCACGTCCGACGTCTTTAATTTCCTGAATGAATATTTTGATGATCGTGTGATTGCTTTGGGCTATCCGAAACATACAGGAGGCGGCGTGGATTGGACTCCCTATTCGCCAGACATGAACCCCTGTGACTTATTTCTGTGGGGACACTTGAAAGACCAGGTGTACCGCCAGAATCCAGAAACAATTGAACAGCTGAAGCAGTACATCTCATCTGCATATGAAGTCATTCCGCCAGACAAATTGTCAAAGGTTTCGGGTAATTTCATTCAGAGACTACGCCATAGTGTTGCTACGCATGGTGGATATTTGGAAAATATCGTACTATAGAGTTTCCCAGACCGCAGCGCCATCTGTTGTTGACAATTGTAACTACTGTAATTTCGAAAGTTTGTCTGCCTGAAAATGTACTGTTGTCGCAAGCATATTGCAACAAACGGTGTATTTCTATCGCTGCTCGTTTAGTTTGCATTGCCGTTTCAAATATACCGGTCATTTTTGAAACACCCTGTACATGCTGCAGATGCTTATAAGCATTGTTAGAGGTCAAGGAGAATTTCGGACTCTAACTGTCAATAACAGACACAACTCATCCCGAAAAGGCATCCGCGACGGGACGGCCGAACCAGTCCAGTAAGAGAAGCTTATCGTCAGCGACGAGGAAACGTGATCCGATACCACTACAGACAACGCAGGGGAGGAAGCTACTGTTGAACGGCCAGTAGTATCTGGTCTGATTAAGGAACAGTACCGCTGAGTGACCGCCATTCTGAGTCAGTTTTCGAATGCTTTCAAATCCAGAATGAAAAACGATACTTCAAACGATCCAGGGCAAAACACCTTATCAACACTAGGGATCATCCGCAAATTAGAGAGCACTTGTATCACGACTCGCCAGCTTAATGATGGATTATCCAGGAGGAAGTAGAGAGGACGCTGCAGGATGTCATCATGGACATTTTACTTGGTTCTTTCTGGTGGTTGTTTGAAAGAAAAAGGATGGTACTCGGAGTTTCTGCGTCTATGACCAATGACTCATCGAGGGACCTTTGTATCCAGTGCGGCACATTGATGAAATGTTCCAGCCATCTTTATATTATGGGCAACTTCCTCCGACACCTTAAATGGACGACATGTCTTTTCTGTCTAGAGTGTTGCTTTGTCAAAGAAATCTGAATAACATCAAAGATGACTGACCATTGTGCTGAAGTGTGTTGAGACTGCAGAGCTCCGCCTGAATTCGAAAAAGAAAATAAGACCAGTGTAAGGTAGTGTGGTCTCCTGACCTTCATTTCTTGCATATTCAGTCTTCCATCATATTCTGCATATCTAGACGTTTCATTCAAGCCCAAACTCGATAGGATAGAGTCGGTTTTACATATTTCCATTTAACTAATATGCAAATATAATAAATAAATCGCTAGTGCCCACTAAGATTAAAAAGTCGAGCCTGGCGTACACAAACATTCAAGACACGATGGCTACAGGAGTTTTTGTTCGGCCGAGGCAACCAGCCCGCTGGAAAGTCCATAGGAGGGTGAGTTAGCATGCAGCTGCGCTGGCCTGCCGACCGCCCAGGGACTGAAACAGTTTTTGCCAGAGAAAAGGGATAATGGCCTGCGTGTTCACCTTAAAAACAAAACCCGCTGTATTGTTTGGGAGAGTTCCAGCATACGCATTTTTTGACGGACCTAGTGCACAGTTTGAGAGTTCTCACAGGTGGACAGTAAATGCCTAAACAGATGCTATATATTTCCGGATTGGTGGGCTTAAACGGAGCGCTATTCTCCCGTTTGTAAGAGTAACGCTGATTGGCTGACTATTTCTGATGCAATGAGTAGGAGGAGTGAGGGAAAGACAGCGGATGATATACCTATTCGCTTTTTGCATGGAGAGGGGTCATTCCGGTGATGCTCTTGAAGCGGTAACACGTAGCGGGAGCGAATGCCCTCGTGCGTGTAGGCAGAGAGCGAAGAACAATGTCTCTACTCAGTACTGTACTGAGGGAGCACCTCTGTCGCTAGCGAATCGGAGTGATACTCTATACTGAGCTACTTGTGATTTAGCGTTTGTTCACTGTGTTGGCCATGACACTTAATGTGGGGTGTGAACACAGATAGAGTATTAGTTTGCGCCTATGAGTGAACGTTGAGTAGCATCACGGAGGAGTGGTTATCTGACTGGTGTACCATGCCAATAGACTAGGGGCAGATAGGAGTCCCTGACTTCATCAAGGCATAGTGAGAGTTCAATTGGTGAAGGTCAATCCACATACAAAGACATAGTTTTGTTGTTTTTCAGCAGCGAACGACGCAGGCAGCAGTCGTCGCAGCTCACGGTATTGTGCGCTACAGCATAGGCGAGCCGCATCTTTCCTCCATTAGAAATAACATACTTCATTCACGTCACTCCATTACATTTCTCACACGACAGCCTCGAACGTCGGATAATTATTCAAAAAAATGGTTCAAATGGCTCTGAGCACTATGTGACTTAACATCTATGGTCATCAGTCCCCTAGAACTTAGAACTACTTAAACCTAACTAACCTAAGGACAACACACAACACCCAGCCATCACGAGGCAGAGAAATTCCCTGACCCCGCCGGGAATCGAACCCAGGAACCCGGGCGCGGGAAGCGAGAACGCTACCGCACGACCACGAGATGGGGGCGATAATTATTCAAGTTGAGTAGATGTGGCTCTCAGTTATTCAACCGAGTAAATAACATTCTTAACGAAAAGAGATAAAAGAGCTCTCCCACACTTTGTATATAAATTTCATTAACAGGATTCCTATCCATAATAGGTAGCCTCCTATTCCGAAATGAGGCTGGAAGTTAATGTATCAGTTTATAAATAAAAGTTTCACTCGATTTTCTCAGATTTTGCAAAAAATAAAATGTTCCATTCGTTTAATGTTTTTCTTACATTAAGTAGCAATACTCCAAAAGCCAAGTATCCCACTAGTTACTTAAGAAAATAGAATATTTTTGCGTCTTTTTCTTACAGTAGACGACTCCAGAAGATATTTATTGCTGATAGTTTTCAGGCGTTTCTTTTTGGTACGTTAGGAGCGTCTGCCTTACTTCTATAGTAGTGTGGGGTGGAAATTGCTTCTTGCAGGAGCCGAAGGGTACTTGTCAGATCAATCCGTTGCGCAAATCGTCAACAAAACACCCACATACTGACGCCACTTACATATTTTCCGACTTCTCGACAAGTTCAGAATGAGTGAAGTTTTCTTGGAATGTATTAGTACTACCACTGATTCATAAACGACTTCTGTACAAAGGGATGTCTCATACAATTACCCTGGAACGACACATGTAGATCTTTCCTTGTTCTTAAGACAACACTAATAACCTCTCCAACTCTAACACAGTGTGTCGAGATTCCTGAGACAGAACTTCAGACTGACGTTAGTGGTGTTGGCATAGGCGCAGTTTTAGTAGAAATTGGTTGTTCGGTTGATTTGGGGGGAGGGGACCAAACAGCAAAGTCATCAGTCTCATCGGATTAGGGAAGGATGGGGAAGGAATTTGGCCGTGCCCTTTCAAATGAACCATCCAGGCGTTTGGGTGAAGCGATTTAGGGAAATCACAGAAAACCTAAATCAAGATGGCCGTACGCGAGTTTTAACCATCGTCCTCCCGAATGCGAGTCCTTTGTACTAACCACTGCGCCACTCCGTTCGGTTTGTAAAAATTCTAAAATATGCTGGTAAGGTACTAGCTTACTCTTCCAGAATACTCTTCAACATCAACTACCATACAACCAAGAAAAGATGCCATCAACTATTTCTGGCTGTGTTTATTGCATAAACCACTCATCATTGTGACAGATAACCATTCACTATGCTGCCTGATCCGTCTGAAGAATCTATAAGGTTGAATAGCGAGATGGGCGCCGAGGCTTCAGGACTACATCACAATGTATGCAAAAATAAACGCAATCACAAGGACACTGACTGCCTTTCGAGGAATCCTTGGCGGGACATAGAGTGTGGACCACGTATCAGCCATCACTGCACTAAATGGCATTGATGTTGAACAGAGGAAAGATCCAGACTTACTGAAAACCATCGAAACCATGAAGAGTTAGAAACGAATCAAAGGGGAATCCCAGTTAACAAATGGATCATTATATTATATATGTTTCGATGCCTTTCTAAGCAGGCGGTCATACACTTTGTTTTTTCTTCCTCTGGAAGGAAAGATAGACTATAACGAACTGCTGACGTTGAGATTATTAGAGAAGAAACACATTCTCGTACTAGACTCTGATGGACGAGGGACTCGCCTGAAGCTCCTTTTATTGCCTGACGAATTATTTGAACCTTGTGATTTAATTGTCCTAACTGACACAGTAAACTCAAATTCAACGCTCTTAGGCGTGTGTTCGATGATGAGAATAGCAACCCAACCTGAGACAACTTAAGACATTATTGCGATATGGAAACAGTACTGTGACAATTTGTACTCCGGAATTAAAAAAAGTAAACTGTTGAGCAACTTACGTTCAAACCTCTCATGTTAGGCAGGAAAATAGCGAACACAATTCAACATCTGAAGAATTATGAGTTCCTTGTTCTAGGGTATTGTACTCATTGAGCAAGAGAACGTGGGAAACAGGGGAGTGGCTGTAAGACTGGTCTAAATCTTTCTTCACCTCATTTCACAAGATTTATTTATTTATTTATTTAGCGTATGGCTCATAACATCACAGTAAAAATCACAGAACCAACACGATTAAAAAAAAACTCATATGTATAAACAGAGCAATAAATAACAGTATGTATATAAGGAGACCGCCAATTGTAAATTTACACTCACAGAAGAGCAATCACAAGCAGACGCCCAGCTTAGATAATATGCAGTCGACTGCCTCTTTGGTTGCCATTAGGAAATCCTGTGGGTCACCCTCTTATGCCCTTAGTGGGCATTCCTGCACGATGTGTTTGACCGTCTGTCTCTCAGCGCCACAGTCGCAAGCGGCCGAAGGAAAGATCCAGACTTACTGAAAACCATCGAAACCTTTCACAAGAAAGGGTCATTCAGAAACTTCTCCAGGTTCCAAGCTATTGCTCTCATATTCCACGAAAGCAGAATTTTGCTCTACATCCTGAACCAGCGTTTGAAGCCGTACATCCAGCCTCACGCACCCACAGAACACATAGGTTTTGTTGAAGAAAAGGGAACTAATGAACAGATTCTCAACATAAAAAAAATAGCGTGCGTTCTGAGTTCCCGTTTTCAACTGCTTCTTTGACTGTATTAAAGTCTTTGACCTTGTGGTCTGCGAAAAATTGAGGCAGTTGGTCACATATTTCGGCGTACCACCAGATCTGATAGTACAAATTAGAAATATAAACAATAATCGTATCGCAGCTGTGAAGAAAAGTACTGCTACTTCTGACTTCTTCAATGTATCTAACGCTGTCAGACGGGGTTGTGGCCTGTCCTCACATCAGTACTATATCTACGCCGCATATACCATCACTAAAGCTCTTGGTGGTTGGATAAAGTGCGTCTCAGTCGGTGTAGGAACTGTTGCCAACCTCCGATTTGCCAATGACATCGCGCTTTTAGCCGGCAGCGAAGGTGAACTGGTTCTGAGCACTATAGGACTTAACATCTATGGTCATAAGTCCCCGAGAACGTAGAACTAACTAAGGACATCACACAACACCCAGTCATCACGAGACAGAGAAAATCCTTGACCCCGCCGGGAGTCGAACCCGGGAACTCGGGGAAGACGAACTGACTGGCCTATTGACAAAAGTGAAGGACGTTAGTCAGGAAATCGTGCATTCCTTCATCTGTCTTGGGACAACCATCTGGGAAACGTTTGAAGATGAGATGTGAAGAAGGATAACGCTACGGTGGGTAACCATAAAGAAGTTCATCAAGATCAGGTAGAACACGGTGATTATGGACACTACACGGATCCGCCTCGTTGAAATATTCGTGCTTTCTGCCCTATTGTACGGTTACGAAACATGGTCCCTCAAGGCCAGAGATAAACAGCACAGAACGCATGTGAATTTTGGTGCTGGCGCAGAACGCTGCTTATTAAATGAATCGGAAGAAGAATTATTGTGTCCGTTATTAAGCAATTTAATTTCTATGTCCTATCGTGTCAACCGAAAATTTTTTCAATACTTTGCTCACACTTTAAGAAGAAGTGGAGGAAATCTCGAAGAAATTGTCATGGAAGGAAATATGGAGGGCACGAGACTCAAGGGGAGAACAGGTGGAAGGATACAATCAAGAATATCTCTCGTCTTCCCCTTCAGCAAGCTCTAGGAAGATGTTGATCCGAGATGGTGACACTTTCTGCATAGGGTCACGATGCACAGCAATGGGCACAACGACCTTTGGTGAAAGTAGTAATGTGTATGTATTATGTTCCATTTAGTAGAAACATATAATGGAAAATTCTCTCAAATTCATTAACATTTATTGTGAAACTAGAAGAAGGACTTTTTCTTGTGCTAACAGGTTTTTACAGAGCCGTCAGTCTTCATGAGGCAATTAAAAATTTAGAAATACATGTATTGCAACAGCATTTCAGCATTGTAACCCGAAAAAACGACAAGAAATAGAAATGAGGAGATGAAATGTGGTCTGTTACGGTGGTTTTGAAGCAATTTCAAGTGTTAGATGTGATTTTCAACATAGATCAGTGAAGACAAGTGTATGTCGCCTTTAGAATCTGAAGATGGTCATTGTATGGGCGAACCCGATTATGACTGTCATAAGACAGTTATTGCGTCTATAAATAAACAAAAAAGTTTACAAAGTAATCAGTCACTCACTACACTGACAAAATGTCGTTTTTTCCAAAGTTATATCAGTTGGAGCTTTCGGTGCTAGATACGTTTCATGGCGCTAACTTAGTAAAAAGAACTTAATCTGTAGTAGGATAGAATAGCAAAAGCTTATACATAAGAGGACGGGTAGAATAAAAAAATCAGTGTGTATTAGTTTTGGTACAATTAATTACAAATTAATGTTCAAATGGCTCTGAGCACTATGGAACTTAATTTAAGGGGCCATTAGTCCCCTAGAACTTAGAACTACTTAAACCTAAGAAACCTAAGGACATCACACACATCCATGCCCGAGGCAGGATTCGAACCTGCGACTCTAGCGGTCTCGCGGTTTCTGACTGTAGTGCCTAGAACCGCTCAGCCACTCCGGCCGGCTGTATAAGAGGAAATAAACAAAAACTATCTTCTTCAAATGTCGTTTACCTAAACTTGATTTAGGGTACGTACTGTTGTGACTTTATGAGGTTCGCATTGAGCCGTTAAACATCGTGTATCGCTATAGTGACTGCTTGACGGTCACAGTACGTAACATAAACCGCTACACGTGGTGAAAACTAGGACACACACACTTTACTTACGATGCAGCTCAAGAGAATGGTCAAGAAGTACACTGAATCAACCAAGAACTTTTCCTTGTGTTGTAATGTCTGCATTGTCGCACGTTTTCTGCAGTCTACGCTTGCTAAGCAATACTGCCAAAGTGATGGTGCATAGGTTCAGTGCAGCAAAGAAAGGGCGGTGCGTACTTATTTCTTCGAGAAAGACGTCCTGTTACGCTTTGAGAAGAGGCCGGAGGCAAATTCACAAGCAATTGCCGCTGAGTTCGATGTTTATCACAATTTAGTTTGGAACGAGTTAAGTGAACGACTGCTTCATATTTTGCTTTCTACCAGAGTACAGTCGTTGGGAACAGTCGACTACCCAACTCGGCTTGAGTTTGTTCACTGGTTTCTGCACTAACCTAACAAACAGCTCAGTTTTTAGAAGTTTTTCTGTTTACAGATGAAGCTCAATGTACTCGGGAAGGCGTGTACAATTACTCTCACGAATCAGCGGATAAAAAACTACGTAGAACATCCGAGTTCATCAGAGAGAATTTGCAGAAAGTTAAAAGCACAGTTCTTGGATTGCCATTAAACACACGCACGAAACACCGCAAATCCCTCTCATTTTCTCATCAGGTGTCTATTTCAGCTGATGAGCGTTTCCAGCCCTCGCCGTTAAATTATTACTCTCTCTGGATGTGGGGTGAAAAAAGGGAGTGCACGTAATCACGTAACTGAATGCGGAATTTTCGTGTCGTCGTTAAAGCCATCGCTTCCTCTGCTCTGTTGATAAAGCGCCAGAGATTTGCAGGACGGTTATATGATCACGCCGACTGAATTCCATAACGTGGAAATAACAACGAATTCGATAGCGGCGTCTGCTAATGGACGAGAGGTCGCTAAGCTTTCTGATTAAAGGACTGAATGATTATGAGCATTTGGTATTAAACAGAGATTGAATGGATTTATTCCATCAGCGGGTGTCAAGGTTTTTGTTCATAGTCTGGGATCCAAACTACTTCTACCGTGGTAATCACGGCTAAACTCTGATAAATCTTCATCTATTTCCGTTTTTTCTAGTATTTGTGTGTGTGTGTGCGTGTGTGTGTGTGTGTGTGTGTGTGTGTGTGTGTGTGTGCACGTGCGTGAGTGTGTTTCTGTGTTTGTGTAAGGATGAGTAAAAGAGAGGAAGAGTTTGAGTTTGTTCGAGTGTGGAGATAATTTTCAACTAAATCCCCCTCTGTTTTGCGTGAAATATTGTGTCGTATTCCATTAACTCACTTTATATTACGGAAAACCGCCAGAGTTAAGTCAAAATGAGTAGAAACCTTACATAAAAGCGCGTATTTTGGTGCATTTCAGTTGCAGCGCGGAATCTAAAAACAAAATTCAAAAAAGCGTCTAACGCAAAATGCTTCGGGCATATGTCAGCTCAGAAAATATTACTGCCTAGTATATATTACAGACATTATTATTTTGTGTTTTTAGCACAGAACTCGCGGAAAAGCTTGATGTAATCTAAGTTGAAAAGAAAACAAATTCAGCATTCTGTTTTTTCTGCTCGTAGTACTGTGAGGTTTTATGTCGGAGGATATTAAGTAACAGGATGTAGAATAACAGGGCAAGAGAAAGAAAGTAAAGCAAAATTTTCAGAATTTAACTCGAAATTCCTTTTGTTCGACATTATTTTGTGTACATCCTTTAAGTAATTTGTGAAAATGATTCTTTATTAAATAATTAGAAACACAATCTAAATAAACGTAAGAAATTCTTTTGATTGTATGTCAGTAATGTGTCATCAGTTTTATCCTACTGTAATACCTCATATACATTGATAACGTCCGGTAGTATTTCAGTGTAAAACCAATAAACGTGAAGACAAATGTGAAGAATTTCAGTGCTCATCTGTATGCATAATCAAAACAGACACAGAATATACGACTTAAGCTCAATCGAAACAAAACCATTCTAGATCAAGTTGATCATTATCGGCTCTTTAGCCCGAAATGTCGGAAATTCGTACCATCCTTAATTCTAAATAGGACAAAATCAATTTCCCACTCTTAACAATGGATTTGGGAGTATCTTTATATGAAAAACTAGAGTGAGTTGAACACACAGCCGCAGTGTGCGATAGAACTTCAGCATCTCCTCAGTACTCACAAAAAATAAAAAAAGGTTATTTCCTTTTGACTCGACAAAGAAAGTTTACCAACACATATAGTTCCACTTGTTGACTTCAGCGATGTTATCCTGAAAGGCCTTTCTCGGTCAAAGCTCGTGGTGTCTGGAACTGGCGATGAACGCCTATGTTCGATGTGTATGTAACCTTCGACTCCTTGATCATATTCACCAGTTTACGCACAGCTATCCCGTACAGACAAGCGCAGAGATTTCCATACGATCTGTCTCCTCTTCTGTCTTTCCAGTGTATAAAGTCCCTTAGCTCTCTCCTCGACCTTAACGCTCTTGTCTGAACAACACAGCAAGTTCACTCTTTCCCATCAGAGCAAAACCCCTACTGTTCTGCTGCATCACTCATCCGATCAACAGCGGGAACAGGAACAGGAACTGAAATGGCTAGTAGTAGTACCTTCCGCAACGCTTCGTATGGTGAGTTCCGCAATATGTATGTAGATGCAGATGTAAATGTAGATGGAAAGACACCCCTCACAATGTCAGCGATCAGAATAACAGCAGCAGGTTCAGGTGGTGGTTAATTGCACATCTACTAAATGCTGTACGCATGCGGTAATCCGCTACAGCTAAGTATCCTTCTTTCTAACCAGATGTTAGTGATTTCTCAAAGCTCTCAGCCCGTGCAATCTACCTACATTTATTTCCCTCAGAAACAGTTAGCTCAGAAAACGTCACTTTCATACGCCTATAAATATTTTTTTGTATTTGCCAATTACACTGCTGCAACTATTATTATTTTAATTTACAGGCCCGTCTTGATAACTTTTTTTTTTTTTTTTACATTTCACTATGACCGGTTTGCGCTATTTCCATCTTCATATCATAAAATATGCTGATGTAGTATCAACGTCAACTAAACATGTAGGAACTGCGCCACCACGACGGTTGCAGTTTCGAATCCTGCCTCGGGCATGGATGTGTGTGATGTCCTTAGGTTAGTTAGGTTTAAGTAGTTCTAAGTTCTAGGGGACTGATAACCTCAGAAGTTAAGTCCCATAGTGCTCAGAGCCATATGAACCATTTTAAAAATTTTGGTACGTAGTAAGTGCACTTACTATGTACTTACTGTGTACCTACATGTTTAGTTTGAAGTTAAAGCTACATCAGAATATTTTATGACCTGAAGAAGGCAGTAGCCGAAATTGGTCATACTGAAATGTAAAAAAAAAAAAAATTATTTGATCAAGACGGATCTGTAAATTAAAGAGCCAAAAATATTATCACATCTCATTTTCAGACTTTATGTCTCCAGTTGATAACTATTGTTATTGTAATTATTAATATTGTTGTGTCGCTTACTGTGGGAGTCGGCAGCGACGCAAACAAGGAAGGACAAAAGTTACGATGGCCGGTGGCAGGAATTCAGAATGATCCATGCATTAAACTTTCTAATTAATACCACACATTATTTTTGAAAAGAAAAGAAAAATAAATTACACTTTAAAATATGGCTGTTACTCAACAACCGTATACTAGTTTCAATACAGGATTACACAGCCAACCGGTTGTACATAAATGGTAGATACAATGTCCTAGGTTTCGACAAATACTGGTGATGTTCTCATCAGTACGAAATTAAGATAGATCTTAAAATCACATTGCTAAAAAACAAAGGTTAGAATTTAGAGAAACTATGCTGAAGTCAAAAGTGTGCCCTGGGCATATGTGGCAAAGGCTAGAACGTTTCTTTTCACTTCTGACTTGACAAAGGTGCCCTGAATTCTGACTATTGCTATTTAGCTATTACTCAGTACTGGTGCTGTCGGAGCCTGTGTCCTAACTGGTGCCGACCAGCAATGGGCGGCTGGTTAAGTCAGCGTTGACAGGGGGCGATGAACTCTGTCTTCCTGGAGGTGTGGTCCTGCCCGCTCTTTCCACTGGCGCTGAAGTCAGTGCCTTCTTGATGCCGGTTGACGGTGCTGCTGCGATCGGTGTGCTAAATTACGATTATTACTAGTGCCAGAAGCAGCCACAATAGTAATAGTTCTGCTACTAATAGTAACTATTTCTTATTAGTATAGTTTTTGACATTGTCATTCCATAAATTAAAAACATTTTATCACTGTTGCTCACATCGGAATTATTGGCATTTATTGGGTAACTATGATTTTAATAATGCTGTGTATGCGAAATCCTGGTCCGATAAGCGCTTAATCTGACTGGGTGAAATACACAAACAGAAATATACACTCCTGGAAATTGAAATAAGAACACCGTGAATTCATTGTCCCAGGAAGGGGAAACTTTATTGACACATTCCTGGGGTCAGATACATCACATGATCACACTGACAGAACCACAGGCACATAGACACAGGCAACAGAGCATGCACAATGTCGGCACTAGTACAGTGTATATCCACCTTTCGCAGCAATGCAAGCTGCTATTCTCCCGTGGAGACGATCGTAGAGATGCTGGATGTAGTCCTGTGGAACGGCTTGCCATGCCATTTCCACCTGGCGCCTCAGTTGGACCAGCGTTCGTGCTGGACGTGCAGACCGCGTGAGACGACGCTTCATCCAGTCCCAAACATGCTCAATGGGGGACAGATCCGGAGATCTTGCTGGCCAGGGTAGTTGACTTACACCTTCTAGAGTACGTTGGGTGGCACGGGATACATGCGGACGTGCATTTTCCTGTTGGAACAGCAAGTTCCCTTGCCGGTCTAGGAATGGTAGAACGATGGGTTCGATGACGGTTTGGATGTACCGTGCACTATTCAGTGTCCCCTCGACGATCACCAGAGGTGTACGGCCAGTGTAGGAGATCGCTCCCCACACCATGATGCCGGGTGTTGGCCCTGTGTGCCTCGGTCGTATGCAGTCCTGATTGTGGCGCTCAACTGCACAGCGCCAAACACGCATACGACCATCATTGGCACCAAGGCAGAAACGACTCTCATCGCTGAAGACGACACGTCTCCATTCGTCCCTCCATTCACGCCTGTCGCGACACCACTGGAGGCGGGCTGCACGATGTTGGGGCGTGAGCGGAAGACGGCCTAACGGTGTGCGTGATCGTAGCCCAGCTTTATGGAGACGGTTGCGAATGGTCCTCGCTGATACCCCAGGAGCAACAGTGTCCCTAATTTGCTGGGAAGTGGCGGTGCGGTCCCCTACGTCACTGCGTCTTGGCGTGCATCCGTGCGTCGCTGCGGTCCGGTCCCACGTCGACGGGCACGTGCACCTTCCGCCGACCACTGGCGACAACATCGATGTACTGTGGAGACCTCACGCCCCACGTGTTGAGCAATTCGGCGGTACGTCCACCCGGCCTCCCGCATGCCCACTATACGCCCTCGCTCTAAGTCAGTCAACTGCACATACGGTTCACGTCCACGCTGTCGCGGCATGCTACCATTGTTAAAGACTGCGATGGAGCTCCGTATGCCACGGCAAACTGGCTGACACTGACGGCGGCGGTGCACAAATGCTGCGCAGCTAGCGCCATTCGACGGCCAACACCGCGGTTCCTGGTGTGTCCGCTGTGCCGTGCGTGTGATCATTGCTTGTACAGCCCTCTCGCAGTGCCCGGAGCAAGTATGGTGGGTCTGACACACCGGTGTCAATGGGTTCTTTTTTCCATTTAGAGGAGTGTAGATACGAAAAATTCTCAAACATAATCCGTGAAACTCTAATACACACAATACCTAAAGTTAACTTTTTGGGAGAAATGTCTCAGCCATTTGAAATAACCACTGGCCTTAGACAAGGGGATAATTTGTCAGCATTGGTTCAGATGGTTCAAATGGCTCTGAGCACTATGGCACTGAACTACTAAGGTCATCAGTCCCCTAGAACTTAGAACAACTTAAACACAACTAACCTAAGGACATTACACACATCCATGCCCGAGGCAGGATTAAAACCTGCGACCGGAGCGGTCGCGCGGTTCCAGACTGTAGCGTGCAGAACCGCTCGACCACACTGACCGACTTGTCAGCTTTACTGCTTAGCTGCGGCCTAGAAAGAATTGCAAGTATCAGGAATTTGGAGCCAAAAGATAACAAAGTTGAACAAATAATAATAGGAACGAAAATAAATGGTTTAATTGTAAACGGCCCGCCTTTTGCAGAAGATGTTGCAACAGTTTCAGAAAATATTACAGTCGTAGTTTTTGAAATAAATCCTCTGAAAGGAAAAGTACATAGAACTGGTCTCAGAATTTCAACCGAAAAGTACAAAATTGGTGACAAACTTTAAAAATGTGAAACTTGCTGGCAGATTAAAACTGTGTGCCCGACCGAGACTCGTACTCGGGACCTTTGCCTTTCGCGGGCAAGTGCTCTACCATCTGAGCGACCGAAGCACAACTCACGCCCTGTACTCACAGCTTTACTTCTGCCAGTATCCGTCTCCTACCTTCCAAACTTTACAGAAGCTCTCCTGCGAACCTTGCAGAACTAGCACTCCTGAAAGAAAGGATATTGCGGAGACATGGCTTAGCCACAGCCTGGGGGATGTTTCACTCTGCAGCGGAGTGTGCGCTGATATGAAACTTCCTGGCAGATTAAAACTGTGTGCCCGACCGAGACTCGTACTCGGGACCTTTGCCTTCCGCGGGCAAGTGCTCTACCATCTGAGCCACCGAAGCACGACTCACGCCTGGTACTCACAGCTTTACTTCTGCCAGTATCCGTAGGACATACTACTGGATTTGCTTATCATGTCAGGGTTTTCATGGAAGGTGTTGGATTTCCCTGACACCTTTCATATCACCACCCTTCGAACATGATTTTTGCCCTGAATTTAGTCAATGATTGAATCGTTGTCTAAGTCAGTCAAAAATTTTCCACTTTATCAAAATTTTGTTGCGTACTGTTCAGCCACGTTATTCTGTTCTATGCTAGTTTGTACTAGTAATTTATATCTTTACATTCTTCCACATTATAATTAAAAATGACAAGAAAAGAATATTTTTATGCTATTATTAATTTTTAATTATTTTCTTTCTTTATTTAAGTGTGATTTTTTTTATTAAGTTGTTATCGAGACTGAGGAGTCTTTCACATCGATTTTCTTAGAAATATTGTTTTTATAAATGTAGTAATTAAGTAAAATCTATTCCTAACACATTTTCTAAATATCATGCGTATGTAAAAATGTTTTTGTTTCTAGACACTCATTTCAACATTGGTACCCTAACAAATAAGAATTATTTCCAAGAATTACTTTTACAAAGAAATATACATTCACAAGTATTGACATATTATCCTAATAAATGGTACAAATGTTTAAAAAAAAGGGAAAACACCCAAGAAGATAATTTTTTGTTCTTTGTTTTTATAAGGAGAAAATAAGTAAAATATAGTTATTCTTTTATTTTTATGAGGAGAAAATAAGTGGCATATTGTTTCTTTATATACTGTCCATTTCAGAACTAATGACTTATTTTTATCGATAGTCTATTTTTTATGTAAGTCCATAGTCAATTACTGATATTTTGTAGTTTATTAGCTGTATGGTGTGCTTAACTTATTTAGTTTTTCACACGTTTCTTTTGCACAGTTCCTACATCACATAATTTGATTTCACACATTCACACAATCCTATGAATGTTTAAGCATGAGGTTGGCGAATGTTTTTGCACGAAGGTGATGGACTTGAGAGAGATGAATGTGGGCAAGTATTTGATGTACAGCTTCGTTCGTCATTCCTTATTGGCTTTGCAAGTGTTTGTTGCTGTTGGGGAAGTCCCATAATGGAATGGAGCTGTGGGTGCTGAATCTCATGGTTTACTGGCTTTGTATGCGTGAAATTCGTCATTATGTGTCGCTGAAAGTGGTCGTTTTTCGTTGTAATACTTCGTAGACTAGTTTACAATAGGATAGGGATTGGGGAAGGTATGTGGTCTATTCTTCACCCATCTTCTTTCTTGGTCTCAATCTTGCGGATCTCCAACTTCTGTTCTTCCCGCTTTTTCTCTGCTTCTTACTTGCTTCTTGGTTCTTCTCTGGGCAGGATATCGAAATATTTATTGATAACTAGTCGCTTTGAAGTTCTCCTCCTAGTAACAGTTTGATAAATTGTTTGGGGGCGTCATTTTTTACTTTGTGAAAGTTTTCTTCAGTTTCGTGCATCAGCATGCTGTTTAATAACAGTAGTGTTACTTTTACACATATTTTTTGCCAGCGGTGGCTTGCCCAAGCGGTCTTCTCGTTGTGCCGTTTTTTACTCGCTTTACTGAGTCGAGGGGGCTCGGGGGTTTACGAGTGGCGAAAGTCAGGTGGCTGCTTGTCTGTCCGTGCACCAGTCCCTTCTGAAGTTCGGCGTCCTGTCACGTCTCACTATGTGGCTTCGTGTTCCATCCAAGCAGGGTTCCCACTAGCGGGCAAATTTACTGCCCACTTTTGCTGCAAGAAAGTCACTCTGTTGGTCTCGCTGTCCTCGTGTCTTGCTAATTACATCCTTTTCTTTTTTGATACTTCTCGCATTGCAACTTGTGGGTCATTGCATCTGGTCTTTGTTGGAGTTTTTACAATGGTTCTTAAAAAAAGTTTTACTTCTAATCATCTAACATATGTCTAGTACCTACATTGTTTTGCGCCTTTTTTTAAAAAGCTTTACAAATTTCGAAGCCCTTTCCATGTTACAATTCTAAGATATTTGGAGTCTTAATGTCTACTCAAGAATCCTCAAATTCGTTTTTTATTTTTGTGTAGTGTCGTGGTGTATAGCATTTTAGTATTTCTTGCTGTTAGACTATCTACGCTTTTTCCCTTCACCTTAATGTATGGTGCTATTGGTGTTATTATTGAAACTACTTTCTTTTTCCCACCTTCATTTCTCTTCATTCTTCTTTCTCTGATGATCTTATCTGCAACATAATCACGAAATATTGTGCTGATTATTTACCAGTAATAAAATTAATCTTCAAACTTGATATGGCTCACATGGTGAAGTCCAAAGGTTTTGCCGGTTTTTGGGTTTATTAGTTCCACAGCATTATCATGAGCAATTTGGCTAATGATGACAGGTCCTTTGTATGCAGCGTAAAACGTATGTATTTTGTGTTTGCTGGAGAGATGGTATGTTTTTACAAATACTCTCTGGCCTACTGAGAATGTTCTTTTAATTGCTGTTCTATCTCCCCTTTCTTTTCTTTTAGTGGCTGCCTCTCTGATTTTAGAGAGTGCTGTTGCTATGACTTGTATGTGCTGTCTACGTGGTACAATAGGAAATCTAACATTTTCTCAGGTTATGTTTGGGGATCAATATTTTTAAATACAGTAACTGGAGGTAGTAGTGTAGTGCTATATGGCATTTCATTTATTACTTCTTGAAAATCTTTAAGGTATATATCCCAAGTGTTGTGTATTTTTGCCTGCATATAATCGGCATAAAGTGCCTATGTCCTTCATAGATCGTTCTGCTGGATTTACGCCAGGTTTGTACTTAGATATGTAGATGGGTTTTATTTTGTGTTGTTTTAACGTGTTCCGCCATTGCACTGTGATGTATTGTGGGCCATTATCAGAAATTATTCGTTCCACTCGACCTACTTGTCTGAGAAAATGTTGTCTAAATGCTTTACTTATAGCAACTCCTGTTGTTCGTTTTAATGGTGTCAAGGTAACATATTTAGGAGTAAGTTTCAAAATGAAAGGCGGCCGCGGTGGTCTCGCGGTTCTAGGTGTGCAGTCCGGAACTGCGTGACTGCTACGGTCGCAGTTTCGAATCCTGCCTCGGGCATGGATGTGTGTGATGTCCTTAGGTTAGTTAGGTTTAAGTAGTTATAAGTTCTTGGGGACTAATGACCACTGCTGTTGAGTCCCATAGTGCTCAGAGCCATTGGAACTATTTTTTTCAAAACGACAAATATGAAAATATATCCATTCTTTGTACGTGGGAGGGGCCCCATCGAATCTGTTGCCGCTATTTGTTTTAATCTTTTAGGGATTATTGGAAACATAGGTGGTTTGGTTTGTAAAGTGACGTGTTTAGCCCTCATACATTTTTTTGCATTTGACTAATACTGTTCTAATTCGTCTTTCCATATTAGGAAAATGGCTTGTTTATTTTATTTTTAAAAAGCATTTCTTTAGTCCAAAGTGGCCATTACTTAAATGTGTATACCATATGTACTTATTAATTAGTTCATCTGAGATATAAATTAACCATTCATTCGTTGCGACATTTCGTCTAAAAAATAAAACATTGTTTTTTACGAGATAGTGCTGTGGAATGTCTGTAAAATCCTTACTTCTCCACTTGTGTTTGATTCTTAGTATTTCGGGATCTTTGTCCTGTTCTTTGCCTATGTTTTTCAATGCTGTCATAATGTAGTTTTCGAAAGGTACTTGTTTCATACAGTACATTGTAAACTGTTCTTCTGCTCCTTCCAAACCTATGTTATTGGATGCACCCTGTGGACATCGTGATAAAGCATCTGCTAATACATTCGCTGGTCCTGGTATGTGTGTAACAGTGAAGTCAAATTCTTGTAGTATTAACATCCATCTGGCTAACCTCCCATGAGTTAGTTTGGCGGATAAAAGAAATTCTAATGCTTTGTAGTCAGTATATACTTTTGTTTTTCTTCCGTATAGGAAGTAACGAAAACGTTGGATGCCCCATACAATAGCCAATGCTTCCAGCTCTGTGACTGAATAGTTTTTCTCGCTTTTTGTGAGTACCCGACTGGCAAAGGCAATTGTTCTATATGATCTTAGCCCTGCCTGTTCGTATTCTTGGAATAAAACAACTCCTAAACCTGTTTTCGCGCTATCAGTGGCCATACAAAAATTTTGTGTTAGATCAGGATGTGCTAAAATCGGTGCTGTTGTTAGTGCGTTTTTCACTTTTAAAAATTCTTTATTGGCTTGTTGATCCCATACCCATGGTGTGTTTTTTCCAGTCAATGCACATAGGCGTGGTGTTGTAAGAGAGTCGATCCAAATATTTTTTTATAGAATCCGGTGAGACCTAGAAATCCTATGAGATTTTTCTTATTATATGGAGTACAGAATTCTTTGATTGCCGTTAGTTTTTCTGGATCGGGCTTTACCCCTTTCTCGGAAATTATGTGTCCTAGAAATTTGACCTCTCGCCTTCCAAATATGGATTTTGTTATATTTACTGTGACCCCATGCTCTTTCATGATCTGTAAAAGCTGATTCAATGTGGCGTTGTGATGTTCCCAAGAGGGTTCTGCTATAATCACATCATCAACATAACAAGAAATTTTTTGTAAAATATCAGGACTGAGTATAGTATTAAATCCCCTAATAAACGCTGCTGATCATGTTTAAACCAAATGGCAATCGTTTCAACTGGTAACATCTACCGAATACGATAAATACTGTAAATTTTCTACATTATGGGACCAATTCTATTTGCCAGAAACTACTCCGTAAATCAATTTATGAAAATATCTTAGCACCGTGGAAGTTTTGTATCAGTTCCTCTAATTTTTCTGGGCGATCTGTCTCAGTGATTATTATTGTGTTGATCTGTCTGGAATGAAGCACCAACCTGATGCTCCCATATCGTTTTTGTAGAATATGTGGAGGTAGCTGGTTCAATAATATCGTCATCTAACATTTTAGATATCTCCTGGAATACTTTATTCCTGTAGCTTAATGGGATTGTATAGGTGGCACTCTAAATGGTTTGTGCTGTTGTACTTCAAACTTGTAGTGAAAGTGTTTAATACTGCCAGTATTAGGTAAAAATACCTCTGCTTTATCTCGTAAAATACCCTCTAATTCTCTTTTACTGTGTTCCGAAATACCTTGAACTTCTTGCAATTTTTCGTCAATTTCTTTATGGACTTCTAACATGAGTTGAGGCGATTCCTTCTTTTGTGCATACCTTTCTAATTTTTCATCCTCTTTATCTCGCGTCATTCTTAATTGTTTGTTTATAAGTGGTGTTTCTTCTAATTTTAGCTTTTGCTCAAAGAGAAGTGTAACATTCCCGAATGTTACGCTACCTTTCCCCATATCTATTTTCGCTCGTCTCTCATTTAAAAAATCTGCACCTATAATCAAATCTACAGTTACTTTAGGTATAATCACGAAGTTGGCTCCGATCTTTTGACCTTGCCACGAAAGAGTTAACCTTGTTTGTCTCGTAACTTCCGCAGCATTGTTTCTAATAGGACCTCTTACTTTAATCTTACGTGTTTTCAGAACTGGCAATTCCTCATTGGCATTACACTCCATGAATAAATTTTCTGAGATCGCTGTCAGTTCACTTCCGCTATCAATTACAATATTGACTGAGATATGCTTTACCATGGCCTTCACAATTGGTTGAAATGGAAAGGGTTTGTTCTGTTCTTTTTCTTCTTGCATCAACGAATCCTCCACTGAATCATACATGAGTCGTTTTAGGAATTTTCCTTTTTAATTCGAACTTTCTGTAGGATAAGCTTCGACTGCTACTACTCTCTCTTTTATTTCCTCTTCTCTATTTCTTCCTTCATTTACGCTTTCTTCAACATCTTCTACTTTTTCCTTATCCTCGTCTATCTTCTCCTTCTTCGCTACTTCCACATAATCGCATCTAAATGCTCTAATTATCGCTTCATAACTTCCTTCATTATATACGTTGGGTTGTATGCCCACTTTAACTTATTTTCAACTTCTGTCGACTGCGCATTATCCTCACTGAATTTTCTTTTCCTAGTTTCCATCTCAAATAGCTCTGCATTACTCATTACTTCGTCCTTTCCTCCTACATTCGTTGTGCATGCCTCTGGTAATTCATCCTCCTCGTCAGTATTCTCCCAATTAATTTCGTCCCAACACGATAATGTTATTTTCTTGTCTTCGTTTTCATCTGGTCCCTGCGGATTTGTTTCTTCCTTCTTCTCTTCTCATGATAAGATTTTTACTTCTCTGTTCAAGGTGCTGTAATTGTCCTGGGTCGGTGCGTCATTCTCTTTGGCATGGGCGCTTAGCTGTCAACTCAAACGTTTATCGGGTTTTGGTGGTCTTACCTCAACCTCTTCTATCTGATTCGCTTTTCTTGTTCAGCTTGTTTATAGTGGTTTCTTTGTTGATAATTTGTCGGTCTATTGGCTCTCCAGTACTCGTTCCGGTTGTCGTTATTCCTCCGTAATAGTTGTTTCCGTTCCTGGGTGAATTATAGTTATTGCCATATTCTCTTCTAAATCCATAACCGGTTCTTTGTTGACATCTATTCTGGTTTCTTGGTGCAAAGTTATCACGTGGTTCGTAATTATTGTTTCTTTGTACTGTGTCTTGTGGATTCCACTGCTTTTTGCTTTCGTTTTCCTGTGCGCTTCGTCTTTTTCTTGCATCATCTTCCGAGAATATGAACTCTAGTTCCCTTAGAATACCTTTAAATGCTTCGACGTCATTGCCTCCGCGACCTACTAATGATTTCTGGTATTTCAATGGCAGCTTCATCGCGAATAATTTAATCAACTCTCCGTTACTGTATGGTACATCTAAGCATTGATTTTTGTTTGCCATTACTTCGAATAATTTCACGGGCCTCTTCTCTCCTGAATTTTCAAAATATGGGTTCTGTAATAATTCGTACTTCACTCGGTTCTGTGCTTCGGTGCACCAATATCGTGAGAGAAACTTCTCTCTGAAATCTTCGTACGATCGGCATGTCGCTGCAACATTCTGCATGGTTTCTGCGACTGTTCCTGACATGTGTGAACATATAAAGTCTAATTTGTGTGCTAGCGTCCAGTGTTCTGGTAATCCTACTTTTTATTGATCAATAAAAGTTCGTGGATGTAATGAGTTTCCTTCTCGATAGTGTTGAAATTTTCTGACTGTGAAGAAATGATCGTTGTCGTACTTCGTCATAGTTCCATATGAAATTCGTGATTCTTCGCCACTTTTGTTTCTGATCATTTCTCCCGTCGTTCTTCCCTGATGTGGTAGATCCATTGGATATTGTCCACTGTAACTTTCGCCTACCCTTGTGTAGTATCGTTGGAGTGGTACGCAATAATTTTGTTCCATCGGTTGTGAACGTGTAGCTGAATGCATTGCACTGTACTCTTCGCGACCTGGCTTTCCACTGTCACGTATTGGTTGTATTTCTTGTCTGGCTAACCTTGACGCTTCATTGCACGATCCAGACTGTCTTGAAACATGCATTTGTGGTTTCGCATGTGTTTGTGATGACGTTTGTTCATCAAGAATTTCGAAACGTGTTTGTTGCTGTGCAGGCTGTCTGATTTCACGTATGTTACTTTCCGCCTGTGATTGGAATCGCGAATGCGTAATAACTTCGTTAATTGCTTGTTTTTTCGGTGCAAACTCTGTGCTTGTTCGATCCTGTTCACTATGCTCTTCAATGGTTTGCAACAAATCTGTTCGCAATTTCAGAAATTGTCGCTTCGTTTGCGCTTCTATTTTGACTATGCGGTTATCATATCTTTTCAGCACTGCTTTTCTGATACGTTTGTGTAACACACTGTTTTCAACAATTTCACGCGCTGTACCTGCTGCTTGTCTAGTAATTACGTTTATCTGTTTCTCTAGTTTCCTGACTTCTCTCTGGGTGTTGTTACGTAATGTTTTGATCTCGTCCTGAGTGTCATTATGCAATGTTTGTACGTCCGCTTGTACCTTGTCAATGTCTGTTCTCAATTGATTGTAACCTCTTATTAAGTTTCCTATCACTTCTCGAGATTCTTTAGCCTCGTCTTCAATATGACTTAGACGTAACTGAATTTTTTTGTTTTGTTCTTTTATCTCACGCATTTGTCTCGTGATTTCTGCATTCTGAATTTGAACTTGGTTCGCTATGTCTTTATTTTGCCTTGTCATGGTTTCCGTAATTTGTTGTAATAATTCTGCCAGATTGGTGGGTCCTATTGCGTTTTCTTCCGACGTCCTATGCTCTGTGTTTTCGCCCTAGTGTTGATTCGCAACCGATTGCATTGACCTCTGCTGTGACACGTTTCTGCTCGCATTCCTTGTACTCTGTGGCGAGGGAGCTCTGATTACTTGTACTATTGGTTCTACGTATTCAAGACGCAAGTTAGAATCCTCATCGACTGCCTCTCTACGTTCCTGCTCCTCTATCGTATGCTGACCTAGGTTTTATGTTCCTTGGCGTACATTATACTCGTTATGGTGAGTTATCTGTCCTATTTCTCGCGAGACTGCATTGTCTGTTGTACTGTCCTCTATTCTCTGTTCATTTTCATGCTTGGTCTCTACCTCAATTCGGTCAAGGTCTCGATCTGCCATTGCTAATCTTTCCGAATCCCTTATTTTCTGCTTTAAAAGCAATTCACGCGCCCTACTTCGCGTCAACATGCGCTCATACTATCTCACGCATTTCATAAACGTTTTGTTCACAGTAGTCGACAAACCATTCACTTACTTGTTGGGTCAGAACCAACTTGTCAACGATGTATCCGCCACCTGCGCCCGTGCATTGGAGAGAAAACTTAATTCTAACAATATTAAAATGCATAACTTAATTATGCTATTGTCTGTGCTACAATGTCTCACTATTTGTTGAATACTTTCTTACTACCTATCGCTGCAGCTACTGTTTTCGACTATGTATAACTTTAAAAAAAAATTTTACTACGAAAATTTTTCTGACCTAGTTAGGCATGTGGTCGCCCTTCAATCATGGTATTTTACCAGGGGTCGCCATTTTCTAAACACTCATGGTGTTGTCTGTTTGTTCTATATCGTGTCTCCGTACCACTTTCGCGCAACGACGCTCTCAGCGTGTTTTCTAGGAAATTGACTAGTTTGAACGTTGGACCTGTTGCTGGTAAGGAGACGCCAGACCACACATGACATTTAGAATTCAGAAGAGTTCAGTGAGACTAGCGACGATATAACCAAATACTTAATGATTTCAGCGTCAGCTCCACTGCACTCCCTGTAAAAGAATCTTAATACTAACTAAATTTAGTGGAAGGGGTTCAAGGCATTCCTATTTTTTGTTAGCTGGTAAAATAACGTCGAAAAAGCAGTTAAGTTTACCACTGGAAATTTTATTCTACTCACAAAACATTGTTTATAAATTGCACTATTGATAAAAGGAAATGTTTTAATACACGAGGGTAAAAACGAATATTCCATGAATGGGTTTGCAAGTTATACAATAGATCGAAGGATGACCTCTGCCGTATCTCATCTATAATCTAGGTTTAAATTAAGTTTCACAAAAGAGCAAACTATCAAAATGGTCTACAGTGACCCTCAATTATCTTTAATTACTTATCTAACTTTTCGTATATTACAGTGGCAGATGTGGTTTCTCAACAACTATATAACAGAGAAATCATCGCGTATCAGATTTTTACTTCAAGTGGCAAATGTGAACACCATGAGCTTTAATTTACGATCGACACTAGTATTACGCAAAATGGGGGTGTAACAGATGAGACTTCTACAGTTCTGAGTGAAACTTTATGCGCTGTTATGCGGCATCGCGTGCATCCATTAACTTGTCGGTATTCGGCAAGGGGGCGGCGGCCGGCGCAGCTCCGTTCAGCTCGCCCTCTCGGAAACAACTCTCTCCTAACTTCTCCTTACTACAATTTACCGAAGTTGGTTTAAAAAAAAACTATCTGGCTGTGTTTTCATCTGTCCAATCAGGGTCTCAATGTTAACCTTAAGCTCCGCCTACAAAAATTCTGTCTATCCAATGAGAAACGTTATACTTTTCGTGGTGGGGCAATGTTTTTAAAGTTTGCAACGTAACAGAGACTTGAAAAAGTCTGACGGTAAAACCTGCAGCTGGTGTGGTCCATTTAGCGTTATCGTAAGATCTATACTGTTCCTCGGGAGGGCTCTATCTTTTAACATGAGCTGGCGGGTGGTCCTAAGTTAACAGAGACACGAAAAAGTCTCACGCTAAAACTTACGGGTGGTAGTGGCCCTTTTTGTGTTATCGTAAGATCTATACTGTTTTTCTGGAGAGCTCTAGCTTTTAACATGGGTTGGGGAGTGGTGTTTGACTAACAGACACGCGAAAAAATCTCACGCTAAAACGTGCGTGTGGTGTGGCCCTAGTGGTTAGCTGGCGACATGGGTGTCCAGTCCGTCCATTATCGTATGGTCTTCTAGCTTAACACGGTTCCGCTCTCGGCTTCTGTCCTCGTTTCTCCCCTGAGAACTGCGTCTGTCTCGCGGTGGGAAGGTACGACATGCATTTAGGCATTCTTGTGTTAGTCTGTGGTATTCCATTTGCTCACTCGTTACTCGTATTACTTTGGTTAATTTAATGGCACGATTTATTTGGAGCTATGTGACATACTACTGGATTTGCTTATCATGTCAGGGTTTTCATGGAAGGTGTTTGATTTGCCTGATACCTTACAACTAAAGAAACTATACAACAGAATGTACTAGGAAAATCGGTAGTGCATGTAAGAGCCTGACAAAATGACTATTTATCACAAGGAACGAATATCTAGAAAAAAAAAAGCTAAAACACTACACTGCAATGGTACCACCAGAACGTTTATATGGATGTTAACATCTAACGATGAACTATAAGCCCAATAGGTACTTGAAAGACCGTTTATTACAAAAAATAGGTGCAATACAAACTATGGATGCCTGAAGGCTGAGAGGCAGTGAGGAGATCTTCTAAAACATAGAGAACATTTCAGAAGTAATGGCTCCAATAAGCTTTTCTGTTTTGGACGCCTCTACCGAATCAGTGGGAACAGGCTAACGAAACAAATGTCCCTGTATTTCTGGAAGAAGAAATCGACAATATTATGGATTACAAAAATAAGAAAAGAACTAGAATGAAACATCAAAGAATCTGAAATAACAGGCAGAAAACATTTTTAAGAATAAAATCTTAATTTTAAAAGGCTTTTGATGCAGGTGAAATAAGAAGTCCGGAACAACATGGCCAGAGCAAAAGACAACATGGAGAGAAAATGAAGAGTTCTGGAAAAACAGGAAACAGAAGCAAGGAAAGGAGGAACTGAAGTTTCGTAATCCTATTTGGTCAGTAGGAAAATTAAAATGAGAATAACTGTATGTATGCTCCATATCCATTGACGAAATGAAATGGCGAGGTCAGACACGATAATACTAGTTATGAACTACATTAAGGTATGAAGTAATGAAACCCGCCAAATGCATGTGAATATGGTCAGACCCAGCTCTGCCTGTCACGAGCCCGTAAATGGGGGCAGCGATGACGCAGTAAACCCCACTGAAACAGGGGAAGTTGGTCGAATTGCCTAGGTTGATAGTACAGTCGTGAAGTTACAGTACTGTGCGGGAGAGGACGCTAGTATACTTCTTTTTCCTTGGCGTAAGTTGCCGAAGTTGACGGAAGCTGCATCACCTGTTGCCGCAGACGACTGTTTCTCTACAACCACGCGGATATGGAAGCGAGTGTGAGTGAGTAATGTATGCGTGGCTTTTGGCAAGCGCTCACTTCGCTGTTCCGTATTCCGTCTCACTTTCACATAGGCTGCAAATCTGACATGAGCTCATGTTGCAAGGTGGGTTTGTCATTTTGATTTTTGTAAGAAAAGAGAAAGAGCGAGATATGTCACTACAATGTTTGGTCTGCTTGCAGCAGTCTTTGCCTCTGTGCAGTCTGGTACATTATTAGTTGAAGTGAGGTAGGTGATGGACCTATTCTGTGCTGCTGTGTTGACTTGCGATTGTATCTGTTAGATGAAAGATTTATTCTAAAGGACAGCAAAGATGAATGTGATGTATATATTGGAAAGCGAAAGGAGTATAAATTTTGGTTAATGGTTGATTTAATTATTTCAAATTTATTTATTGTTTATTTATATATTTATTTATTGAAGAGAAAAAGTTCGGGGTAAAGCCACACCACTATGCACCTAATTTGCAGAAATGATTATTGCCAATTAGTTAATTTTCTTCACTTGCTCAGAGCTGAGAGAAAGATCACTACCTTCCCTGTGTTGTGCATTGCCATATTAACTGATAAATTTTTATGACTTTTATAGAAATTTTCTGTTAAAATTGTACCTTTTTTCAATAATTGTTCACTTTGTTAAGCATAGTATTGTTCAGATCAACTTTATGTGTGATGAACATGCGAAGTCTTACATTGTCATTTTGAATGTATGCCTCATTCTAAAATCATTGTCTTGGAATATCATTTCATAGGAAAAGTTATCATCCCCATCCCACTGTTTATCATTATGCATCACGACATTTTACCATGTGATATGCAACAGCTTGAATACTAGTATAGTTGGGAAATTTCATTTAGAAATAGAAATCTTGAAACGTCCCCTTAGAAAAATTAGTGAATTACTGTGCTGGTAAACCCTTTACGTTACTTGATTTTCAAACATCTGAGCAAAACTGAACATCCTCAGACATATCTCTCTTTACTTATTCTGATCATCACTAAACTGACACACAATATTTTTTAGCGCAACGCAGTCTGACTTTCAATTATCTCTACAAAAGAATGGCCCTGACTAACAATAACCTATACCTTTCATGAATCACTTACCTCACAAAAATCTTCGTTACTCGAGCTACTGCAATACAGCGCGCGCCTATACAGCCATCTAAATCAAGGATGCTAACTATTGAAGGCACTAACTACTGATGGGCATAGTTAGCAAATGAAAGATCTTAATAGAGAACAAATGTACTGTCTTTGATGGACACACGTCCAAATCATCTGCTCTCAAAATTCCGCCATCTCTCTCCCCATATCCACCACTGCTGGTGGCTCACCTCCAACTGCGCAACCCTATGCACTGTTAAGAGCAAACTGCCCAACACTACAATAGCAAATTCCAACAATGCAAATCAGCCACAGACTGGACACAGCACAGACAGTGATTTTCATACAGAGCGCTAAGTGGCGATGGCGTTACCAATATAAGAACCTATACAGCCTACTTACATAGTCGCCATACTTCCCACAAAAAATTTTACAAATTATTTTGGGCACTGGCCAATACAGGTTTGAAAATTTTTTTCGTAATTATAATAACAAAGAAATCAAATGCACACACTTATGGATACACTGTTGGTCAAAAGCGAAAATTGTTCTCATACAGACGGTCCTAATCATTTATCACAATAGTAATTACAGTTGTTTTCACAAAGTCGCATTAGTAAAAGGAAATGCACACAGATTTCCATGCAGTCTTGAAGAAGTAGTGTTGTCCTTCCAACGGAAAGACAGTGCTGACTCTTGACATGCAGACAGGTAATGGGCCACAATATTGCAAACCCACAGCAGAATCAGTCGAAGTTTTGAAGAATATTGGTAGGTAGGTCATCACACAGCAGACCCACTGTAGTCCTGGTAGAGATTATGGTATTGGTGGGCCACCACAGATGCAGACCCACTGCAGTCCTTGTGGAAATAATGGTATTAGTGGGCTATCAAAGATGCAGACCCACTGTAGTCCTTGTAGAGATGGCCAACAGCCGTCTGTTGCGACTGTGCAGGTGCACAATCACCAACGAAGAGTCTTGGAGACAATATAGTAAATCCATAAACCACCACTTGTGCACTCACAAAGTTTTTGGAATAGTTCTTAGAACCAGCAATGCTGTTAACCAGTCCCTTGGTGAATTATTAATATACGTGCAAACACTAATGGTCCCAACTTCTCACATATTGTGCATATACTATGACCAACAGAACTGTGTGCAGTGAAATGAATGCTTACAAGTTACTTCATTTGATGAACTAGTGTCAATTTCAATTTTATAACATGAGAATACAATTACAAAGTTACAAAATACATTATTAAAGAACATAACAATACAGGTAACATTTGTAGTAGTACAGGCTTTACAAAAGAATAGAAATAAGCAGATATATCAGTGTTACAGGAATTATGACAAAAGTAAATATATAAAAGAAAGAGAATCGTTTTTGAAACATTAATTTCACACATGTGCATTAAAAGAGAACAGAATAAATGATGTCTAAGCATCTTTACAAACAAAATAACATATTATTAGAAAAATTCTACAACATAACTCTTATCAGCTAAACACATAAAGACAGGAAAAACATAAATACACAAGAGTACACAAACACTTAGCGGGATAACTCAAAGGGAAAGGACAGGGTTCATTTTCAGATTAACACTTGGTACTGCAGTCCAAACCAAAACTTCATTTCATAGATCTTCCCTGATAAAAAAAGCCTATCTAACCCTGTTGTTCCTAAAACTTACTGTTTTGTTCGTATCCTCTTTCAAAATTAAATATTTCTCATCGTACAATACTCATTTTTGCCCAACTCTTTTTCATATAACTTCTCAATGCATTCTTTCCCTATTCTTCATAGTTAGTTTCTTATATAGTATCCCCCCTCTTAAGCTAACTTATATCTACTGAGCTCAGATACATAAACTAAGGGATGAGGCAATGCAGCAGTACAAAACAAGTAACACAAACAGCAATGGCAAGAAATGCAAATTGGCAAGGCAAGCAGCAGTATATTTAAATTAGAAAAGCACATACAACATTACAACTAATATGAGTCAATGTGCAGCAACAATAAAAATAAATCAATAGAAAAACTGGCTTCATAGAGTAATACCAAGCGAAATTCAGTAGCACTGTGCCTGGAAAACAGCAGCAGCCAATGCAATAACTTATATGTAAACATAACAAACCCACAAGCACAAAAAATAGTACATTAAAGACAACAATGAAGATAAGGGAAATGTCTATTCTCATCTTAATGTCTATGTCATTAAAGTGGTGCACCTCAACAACATATTCTACCATAAAAATTACCATGTACTTGAAAAGAAAATTATGTATGCAGTTACTGTTATTAGTCCCTTCTTATTCTTCTTTCCTTCCCAAGTGCTCCTTTTCTGAAGAATGTGGATCATAAAATTATTATTTAACAGATCTGTTGACAGAAAGTGTTCACATTAGCAAATGATTTTAATTTTATTTTGTAAAACCAATGCTACAACACAGTGGAAACCAGATATCAAATGAAATAAGCAAGTATGTAAAGCAAAGCATAAAAACATCATTCAATTGCCAAGTCGAACTTCACAAGTCAGTAAAAAAGTCTCTCAACTAGAAAGACAGTAGTCATAATCAGGTGTATAGACATAAAATATTTCTCATCATTTCATTAGGCATTTCAGTAAGTAGCACAAAGTACACGCTCCACAATATAATCATATGTTTCCAAGTAACGAGGGCGTCGTATTTGCGATGCTTTCTACAAAGGAGTGTCAATAGCGAGGTTAATGGCCTCTTTTTTCTCCACCTAATAGTTTTTTCTCCAGGTGACTGGCATGGCTGGGTGCCCACAATGTGTTACGTCAAGGTCACTTAGCTTTCTTACCAAAATATTTACGACAGCAGTTTGCACTACAGTGATAGTATAATATAAATAATTTCACAGGTCGAGAATCTGGGTTACAGATGTGTAGAAACAAAATCCTACAAATATAACAGTGTACATACATTTTTCGGTGGCATTGTGATACATTCACACATGTAGACACATTTCATAACTCTTAAAGAACGATACTTGGTTTCCAACATCCTTTTCCACATATCAGAGAACCTAACCACTATTCATTATTCATTACCTTATTACACATGTACATATTCTTTGACACTTCTTCAATATTTCATCATAATAAATACGAGCATAATCAAATTCCTCATATACTGTAGCATCATATTATTGATGATAAGCATATCCCAACAGCACAATACACATCGTTTTTGTAATAATAACATCATAAAACCTCAGCCAAACCTCAAAAATAATTTCAAAACCTTCAATAAAATCATCTACCTCAAACGTACTTAAAAAATCATGATCCCTTACCAAATACATCATTGAAAGCTCTCATAGTATCACAATGGTTCCAAAATAAATATGAACAGTTCACAAAATACAGACAAAATAGCCCCCCTAAGCATCACAACAACAACAACAGACAAAATACAACTCCATAACTGTGAAGTTATCCAACTGTTTAATTACGTGAACATGTGACACTCACGTAGTAAAAAATAATTTTTTCTCTCTCAGTTAAACAATCAGATAGCTGTGTAATTCTGTCTTAGAGAAATATGGTACCGACGCGTAAAGTTGTATAAGCAAATACCATATTAGCTAGGGCTCCTTGTGCTTGCCAAACATATGGTACACAAAGTAAGCGTGTACCCCTCTGAGGATTAATGTGATTATACTGTCAGGTGTTACAGATTGCAGCAATGGAATCAATTGTATCATGGAAAACCTATGTATCTTTGTAATTCAAAAATCTTTATAAAAATAAATGTTTCAAGTACAAAATTAATCACTCAAATACGTGTACTGTAGCGCTAAACTGTGCGTCTTGTTGTAAGATAATCTCTGTTATTACTTAAGGGTGAAAAATGTGCCAAGTGTCGTAATTATCGTCGTCTGTAAGCAAAGTCCTGTAGAAGTCAATGTACTTACCTTGCAACAAATAAAAGTGAAATTCTATGCGTATTGATATCGTTGTTATTACGTACCTTACCATGATCAAGAAAGTACTATAATGTAAAGTATTGTTGTGCTACGGAAAAGGCTGTCTCATTGTAGCTATACCTGAAAAGTTACTACTAAAACATGTTTTACTTTCCAGAATAATACAGAAAAACTGCAGATATAAAACAGATACACCGCAAAAGCAACAATGTAAATTGTGTCACACATTAGTAGCGTCGTGATATAATCGTGTAGCTGTCAAAGAAACCAAATGCTAACTAATCTGGTATCTCTTAGAAAGCACTTTAAATCCATAATGTATTTTCAAGTAAACCAAAATGTTGCATTACAATGTCACTAGCCGTACCGGTATATGTTCTAAGTATGTAAACCTTATAGTCGTTATGTAATCGTGCAACTAACAAGCAAGAATGTACACACTCAATAACAATGTGTCGTCTGTGAACTATGACAATGCATTCGTAATTAATGTCTAAAGATGTTCTCTAGCTTTTAGACTGGATAGTTAACTTTAAATCACTGTTGCATGTTAACAGTTTCTAAGTGTGACAAAGCGTACTAGTAACGCGAACTAAAAATATTATGGCAGAGGCTAAGTTAAAAAGCAGATTATCTCTCAAGAAACGGTTTTACATGTGAAATTTGGTGCGATCCTTTATCCGTTCTAGTGCGCAGAGTTCAAACTTCAAAGTAATTATCATGTGGTATACGACGGTAAGAAATGCTAAACATTTTTCGCTGAGGCAGCCGGCGCACGTGGATGCCTGCGGTGCGAGGTCATTGTCTGTCTCTTTGTTGGCGCGCGTCGTTAATGGGATTTGGAGACCTAACCTCTACAAATTCACCTTGTCGAGAGGGCCTTGCTCTGTTTGAATCCCGCCAGTTCTGATGCAATTCAGGTCTGTCGTCACTATTGTATCGTGTGTCGTCATGTCGGTAGATTCCTTAATTTCTTTCTTGTCCGTCACGTGGTGGAGAATTTCTCCCTGAATCGTAACTGCGCGCTGAACTGTTGGGTCTGAAGTTATTCTGTCTCCCTTGATAATAATTGCTTTGCTTCTCATATTGCCTGCTTCTATGGTTATCGCTGTCATATAAACTACTATGGAAGTGCGATCTTTCCCTGTAATTATTACTACTCTGCCAACGGTTGTCATACGGGTGGTGTCTGTTTTGGTCACGATTTGTGTTGTGAGAATAGCCTTGTCGTGTCCAGTTATTATTTCTTTCATCGCGGAATTGTGACGGATGTGATCTGTAACTGTGGTGCTTCTGTTTTCGCGTCCCGCAAATGTCAGTGTCAATTTCCAATTCTTGCAAGAGTCCCTGAAAAACTACAATGTCGTCTTTGCAACGTCCTGGCAAAAAAATATGTTGTAAATGTTCAGGCAATTTGATTAAGCAAATGCGGATGAGTTCTGAGGGGCAGTATTGGTTTGACAGATACTGATTCTTATGCTAATTGTCTTCAAAATATTTCACAAGACTGGAAAATTCAGATTGTTCGAAATGTTTCATCACTATGATGCTATGTTTTACTCGGTCTTGTGTAGCTTGTGACCAATATTCTGTGAGGAATGCATGATAAAATTCTCCCTCACTGTGACAATCGTGAATGACCGATCGCATTCTTAAAGCTGGCTCATTCTCTAAATAGCCGCACACAAATTCTAACCTGTGCTCGAATGAGAAGTTGGAAGGAAAACAATGAGAGAATTGATTAAGCCATGCTTGTGGATGAATGTCGTTGCCAGAATTCTTAAATGTTTTGAATTTGCGTGTAGTAATGAACAGGTTATAGTCAAATCCTGTGGCACTTATTAGTCTAATTTTTTTGCAATTATTATACAGATCTATTTTCTGTTGCTTTTAATTAGTTTTCTAAATAACTGTTTATTCACATATTTCATTAGAAAGTTTATTTGATTTCTGGAGATTTGTCATCGTGACACACGAAACAACACAATTCTGCCCTTCAGCCACGCAGGCCATTTCGAACGATATCGTCTTCATTTCAGAATAACAAACTACAATCTAATTCAGCAAAAGTTGAGAAATCATCAACTTCGCTCTAGTTTCTGCCATTTGACTTCACTACAGGTTCCTGTTAGCTTCACTCCCCAAATGACATTCAAAATAAAACCTTCATTTACGTTATAACGTCACTTGACACTCGTTATCTAATTTGCTCGACATTTCTTTGGGTATTATATATTTATATTTTGTTGGAAATCTCCATTGGGTGAACTCTCCATTTTAAATCGAGGGTAAGGCAGTGTCTCAATAAGTTCAGCTGGTGCAGAAAGACAGAGAAAGTCTTTCAGTAATCGCTTGACACTTTCTCAATAAAAAAAGTTTCCGTTGTGCTGCAATGTTAAAGAGTATCTACTCAGAACCCAGTGTCTCTTCAGAAATTGTTCACTCTCAAAGGCCTTTACCGGTTGTCTCTTGTAATAGTCGTCAGGTGATGTTTTTTCTGATGTTTCGATAGGTATTTGCAGTTTGCATTGCATAGCTGCAGCCAGCGCAGACAATTACTGCTCATCAAGTCCTTCATGCGGGCCCTCAGCAACAGCAAAAAGCCTCGGTCTGTTACAAACGAAACTATTGTTATATTGGAATTATACGTGCCGAATAGGTAGAATGCTCCCAGACGAGTGTAGTGCGATATTAGTTTTGTGGAATGTGTGTTAATAGTTACGGAAAAATACAAAGAATGAGCAGCAATCGAGGAGCGGCTCAGTAACACTGGATGCTTGGCGGTGGCAGTCACCGCGACCAAGGAATCCTGGAGAACTGGTAATTCTTCGTGTTTTGCTGTCCAAAAATGGCTCTGCGCACTATGGGACTCAAAATTTGAGGTCATCAGTCCCCTGGAACTTAGAACTACTTAAACCTAACTAACCGAAAGACATCACACACATCCATGCCCGAGGCAGGATTCGAACCTGCGGCCGTAGCGGTCACGCGGTTCCAAACTGAAGCGCCTGTCCCTGTTAATATATATCGATAAAATGAATCTCGGACTAGATCAGTCTGAGACTGCTCTATCGAATGGGCATGAAGAACTGCACTCTGAAAATCATTTTGATTGGTAGCGCTCTATGGAATGGTAAACTGAAATTCCATTTTTTTTTTTAGACGGGGGACAAACCGACGCTTTCCGACAGCAATGGGCGTGGCATGGATGACTTGATGAGTCATCACATTGCCCAGCCCAAACCGCTGAGGATGGATACTAGAAATACGGAGATGTGGATCGTACAGAGTATGCATCATTAAAGAAGGATTTTTGCAAAATTCCAACCCTAATGGGGTGAAATAGGGGATGAAGCGTTTAATTTTAAGTAGTTATTAGGCCAATTAAGAAATTTGGTATTTGGTTTTTGCCAGAATTAAAGAAAAATGTATTTCAACACTTTTCGAAAATTTATCCCCTTGGGGGTGAAATGGTGGGTGAAAGCTTTTTCGAAAATATTTCATTATTAAAGAACTACTAAAATGTTTTAAAGCAACATCTATGAAAACTCGTATTTGACTTATTGGTTACAAATTGAACCCCTAATGGAGTGAAATAGGGGATTAACAATTTTAAGAAAATTATTCATTACATTAAAACAATCTAAAGCTTATTTTATGAACTTTCGTATTTCAGTTTTCGGTCAGATATAAAGAAATATTTGTTAGGGGATGAAAGCTGCTATTGAAATATCTCCAAAAGAACTGAAAAATCGTAACTGACAGAAAATTTGGAGTACAGCTACTGAAACGTCCCCTTAGAAAAATTTATGAATTACTGTGCTTAAACTGACACACAATATTTTTTAGCGCAACGCAATCTGACTTCCAAAAATCCCTACGAAAGAATGGACCTGACTAACATTAACCTATACGTTTCACAAATCACTTACCTCACAAAAATCTTCGTTACTCAAGCTACTGCAATACAGCGAGCGCCACTACTGCCAGCTAAATAAAAGATTCAAACTACTGAAGGCACTAACTACTGATAAGCAGAGTCAGCAAATGAAAGATTTTAATAGAGAACAAACAATGTATTTACCTTAATAGTCATAATATATATATCAGTTCATGACATCAATTCTTACAAATTTCAAAACTGCGCCATCTCTCTCCCCACGTCCACCACTGCTGGCGGCTCACCTCCAACTGTGCAACGCTAAGCGCTGTTAGCATCCAGCTGCCGCTGCCCAACACTACAATGGCGAGTATAACAACAATGCCAACGAGCCACAGACTGCACACGGCACAGCCAGTGATTTTCATACAGAGCGCTACGTGGCTGCGACGTTACCAATAAAAAAACCTAAACAGACTACTTACATAGCCCCCATGCTCCACACAAAAAATTTACAAATGGTTTTGGGCAGTGGCCAATACAGATTTGAATTTTTTTTTCATAATTACAATAACAATGAAATGAAATGCACACACTTATCGATACAATGTTGGTCAAAAGCTAAAATTTTCCCACAGTCCATAAAGACAGTCCTGATCATTCATCAAAGTAAAATTGCAGTGTTTTTCTCAAAGTCTGAGTAGTAAAAGAAAATGCACACAGAAGTAGTGGATTTCCACGCAGTCTTTAAGAAGTAGTGTTGTCCTTTCAACGGAAAGACAGTGCTGACTCTTGACATGCATACAGGTAACGGGGCACAACAGAGCAAACCCACAGCAGAGTCAGTCGAAGTTTTAAAGAATATTGGTAGGTAGGTCGTCACAGAGTAGACCCATTGTAGTCCTGGTAGAGATTACGGTATTGGTGGGGCACCAGAGGTGCAGACCCACTGCAGTCCTTGTAGAAATAAAGGTATTGCTGGGTCATCAAAGGTGTAGACCCACTGTAGCCCTTGTAGAGATGGCCAGCAGCCATCTGTTTGACTATGCAGGCGCACGATCACCATTGAAGAGTCTTGCAGATAATATAGCAAGTCCATAACCACCACTTGTGCACTCACAAAAATTGTTTTTGAAATGTCCTTAGAACCATCAATGCTGTTATCCAGTCCCTTACTGAATTATTAACACACATGCAAACACTATCAGTCCCTACTTCTCACATGTTGTCCATATACTATGACCTACAGAAATGTGTGCAGTGAAATGTAACCTACAAGTTACTTAATTTGATGAACAGGTGTCAATTACAATTTTATAACATGAGAATACAATAACAAAGGTACAAAATATATCATTAAAGAACATAATAGTACAAATAACATTTGCAGTAATACAGGCTTTACAAAAGAATCGAAATAACATATACATCAGTGTTACAGGAATTATGACAGGAGCACATACATAAACAATCAGATTAAATTTCGAAACATCAACTTCACACATGAGCATTAAAACAAAATAGAGTAAATAATGTCTAAACATCTTTACAAAGTAAATAACATATTACTGATGCAAATTATATATGAGGAAAACAGTATTCCTCATCATAGTGAATGTAGCTTAGTATCAGAACAGAAAAAATTCTATGAAACAGTTCACAGAGCCAGGAAGAAAATAAATATACAAGGGTACACAAACACATAGTGGGATAACACAAAAGGAAAGGACAGGGTTTGTTTTCAGGGTAACATTTGGTACTGGAGTCCAACCCAAAACTTCATTCCATAGATCGCCCCTCTTATTTCAACATTTGCTCCAGCCAAAAAACAATTCTGTCCAAGCACGCTTTCTGTATTCTGTTCTCACCCTGTTTCAAAAATAGTGTTCCTCCACTGTACACAACTTTTTTGGCCAAACCATTTTCTTATAGCTTCTCAATGCTTTTCTTCCAATTCATCATAGTTAGTTTCTTATATAGTCCACCCCTTCTCAAGCTAACTTAAACCTACTGAGCTCAGATGCTAAACTAAGGGACGATGCAATGCAGCAGCACAAAACAAATTAACACAAACAGCAATGACCCAAAAAAAAGCAAGCAGCAGTAAATGTAACAACTTATATCTAAACATGAAAAAACCCACAAGCAGAAAAAATAGTATACTAAAGACAACAATGCAGATAAGGGAAAGTTATAATCACATCTTAATATCTATGTAATTAAAGTGGTGCACCACAAAAACTAATGCTACAACAAATTATGAAGTACTTGAAAAGAAAATTATATATACAGTTACTGTTATTAGTCGATTCTTATTGCTCTTTCCATTCCAAGAGCTAATTTTTCGAAGAATGTGGATCATAAAATAATTATTTAATAGATCTGTCGACAGAAAGTGTTCACATTAGCAAATGCATTTAATTTTATAAAACCAATGCTGCAAAACAGCTGGAAAACAGATATCAAATGAAATAAGCAATTGTGGAAAAATCATAAAAATATCATTCAATAGTCATGTGACATTTCATAAGTTAGTAGAATTCTCTCAACTGTCGTAGAAAGACATTTGTTATAATCAGGTGTCAGATGTAAGTATCTTTCTCAGTAATGAGCGTTACGTATTTGTGGTGCTTCCTACAAAGGAATGTCAATAGCGAATATAATGGCCTTCTTCTTTTTTCACCTTTGCCTCTGAAAGGCACGCACTAATGGCTTTCTTTTGTCAGGTGGTTGTCGCGCAGCTGGGTGTCCACGACGCATTACGTGCAGGTGGTCACTTAACTGTCTTATCGAAATATTTACGACATCAGTTTCCGCTACAGTGGCAGTCTCATATAAAAATATTTCACAGGTGAAGAATTTGCGTTACAAATCTGAAGAAACAAAATCCTATAAATATAACAGTGTCCAAAAAAATTTCGTCGGCATTGTAATACATTCAAGCATTTACATACATTTCATATCTCTTAAAGTACGATTCTTGGTTTCCAACAACCTTTTTCACAAACCAGAGTCCCTAACCACTACTCATTATTCCTTACCTTATTCGTCAACACTTCTTCAATATTTCATCATAACAGATACGTAGCATAATCAAATAACTCTTATACCATCAGCTTATTGATCATAAACATACCGCAACAGCATAATACACATTGTCATCGTCATAATAACATCGTAAAAACTCAGCTAAATCTCAAAATCAACGTAGCTTTCTGCAATAACTTCAAAACCTAAAAAATATTCTCTGCTCATTTCAATAGTGTCATCTACCTCAAACGACCTTTAAAAATCATGATCCCATACCAAATACATCATTAAAAACTCTCATAGTATCACAATGGTTCCCAAAAAATATGAACATTTCACAAAGTACAGACAAAATAGAATTTCATAAGTGTGAAATTATCCAACTGTGTGATTGCGTAAACATGTGTCACTGACGTAATAAAAAAAAGTTTGTCTCTCAGTTAAATGATCAGATAGCTGTGTAATTTATGTGTTAGAGAAATATGGCACCGATGTGTAAAGTTGTATAAGCAAATACCATATTAGCTAGGGCTCCTTGTGCTTGCCAAACACATGATACACAAAGTAAGCGTGTACCCCCACGAGGATTAATGCAATTATATCCTCAGGTGTTGCAGATTACAGCAATGGAATGAAATGTATCACGGAAAACCTTTGTATCATTGTACTTCAAATATCTTTAAAATAAATGTTTTAAGTACAAAATTAATCACTCGAATACGTGTACTGTAGCGCTAAACTGTGTGTCTTGTTGTAAGATAATCTCTGTGGACGTGTCGTAGTTATCGTCCTCCGAAAGCTAAGTTCTGCAGAAGTCAATGTACTTACCTCATGATAAACAAAAGTGAAATGCTTTGCGTATAGATATCGTAGTTACTACGCTTATTGCCGTGATGAAGTAAGTACTGTATTGTAACGTATTGTTGTGCTACGATAAAGGCTGTCTCATTGTAGCTATACCCCAAAAGTTACTACTAAAATATGTTTTACTTTCCAGAATAATAGAGAAAAACTGTGCAGATAAAAAACAGATACACCGCAAAAGCAACAATGTAAATCGTGTCACATATTAGTAGCATCGTGATATAATCGTGTAGCTATCATAGAAACCAAATGCTAAGTCATCTTTAATCTCACCGAATGTACTTCAAATAAAGAATGTATTTTCAAGTAAACCAAAATGTTGCATTAAAATCTCATTGGCAGTACTGGTAAATGTTCTAAGTATGTAAGCCTTATAGTCGTTACGTAATCGTGCTACTAACAAGCAAGAATGTACAAATAACAACAATGTGTCGCCTGTTCACTATAGCAATGCATTCTTAATTTCTGTTTAAAAATGTTCCCTAGGTTCTAGACTGGATAGTTAACTTCAAAACATTGTTGCATGTTAACAGTTTCTCAGTGTGACAAAACATACTAGAAAAGTGAAGTGAAATGTTTTATGGCAAAGACAAACTTAAAAAGCAGATTATCTCGTGATAAGCGGTTTCACATGTAAAGTGTGGTGTAAACCTTTACTCTTCCTAGTACGCAGACTGTCAACTGAAAAGCAATTATCATGTGGTTACGTCGGTAAGGAACATTGGAATTTTGCTCAAGGTTAGCTTATGTTATTTTTCTCTGAGCCCGCCAGCGCACGCGGCTGCCTGCGGTGGGAGTCATTGTCTGTTTCTTTGTTGGCGTGCGTCGTTATTGGGATTAGGAGACCTAACTTCTACAGATTCACTTTCCGAGAGGGCCCAGCTCTGTTTGAATCCCGCCAGTTCTGTCGAAATTCCGGTCTGTCGTTATGATTATATCGTCTGTCGTCATGTCGGTAGTTCCTGTAGTTTCTTTCTTGTCGGTTAAGTGGTGGAGAATTTCTCCCTGAATTATCACTGCGCGGTGGACCCTTGCGTCTGAAATTATTCTGCCTCCCCTGATAATAATTATTTTGGTTTCCATATTGTCTGTTTCTCTGATTGTCTCTGTGATAGTCATTACTACGGAAATGCGATCTTTCTCTGTAACTATTATTACTCCGCCAGTGGTTGTCATATGGTTGGTGTCTGTTTTGGTCACGATTTGCGTTGTAAGAATAGACTTGTGTCCAGTTATTGTTTCTGTCGTAACGGAATTGTGACGGATGTGAACTGTAGTGATTGTTTTCCTGTTTTCGCATTCCGCGACTGTCTGTGTCAATTTCTAATTCTTGCAAGAGTCCCTGAAAAGCTTCAATGTCGTCTTTGCAACGCCCTGCCAAAATAATCTGTCGTAAATGTTCAGGTAATTTGATTAAGCAAATGCGGATGAGTTCTGAGGGGCTGTATGGGTTTGAAAGATACTGATTCTTATGTAACATGTCTTCAAAATATTTGACAAGACTGGAAAATTCTGATTGTTCGTAATGTTTCAGCATTATGATGCTATGTTTTAGTCGGTCTTGTGTAGCTTGAGACCAATATGCTGAGAGGAAGGCATGATAAAATTCTCCTTCACTGTGACAATCGTGAATGACCGATCGCATTATTACAGCTGGTTCATTCTCCAAGTAGCCACACATAAATTCTAATCTGTCCTCTAATGACCAGTTGGGAGGAAAACAATGAGAGAATTGATGGAGCCACGCTTGTGGATGAATGTCGTTGCCAGAATTCTTAAATGTTTTGAATTTACGTGCAGTAATGAACAGCTTATAGTCAAAATCATCGTGTCGGCGGGTAGCATATCGGTCATTATTACGTCGTGTCGGCGGTTCCATCTAAAAATTCGGTGCACCTTGCCAATTTCTTTCATAATTTGCGAAATGCCCTGTGTTATTATTTTGTGGCTTTTCCGTATTTCTAAGTCCCTCTTCTCGTTTTGGAGCGCGAGTGTCCTCTGAAATACGTAATTCTTGTATTACCTGTGTCAGCTGATCTTGCACTTCCCGGATTTCTCTTTGGTGTTGTGTATTAATTTGATTCTGATTTTGTTTGAATTTCCCAATTTGTTCGCACTCTTCTGTATCATTCAGACCATCATCTACCTTTGTAGATAAGTTAGTGAACTGATCTGAAAGTTCGGATACTTTCTCCGATAGTGAACACATTTCCTCAGTGTTTTTTTCTGAACCAAGTTTCAGAGTGTCCATTTGTGTTGAAATCGAATCTACTGTGTCCTTTAAGTTTTCCTGAGTTCTTGCAAGTTGCGTAACCGAATCGGTGGATGCAACTGAGTCCATTTTAGCTTGCAAGGTGTCGTGATTTTCACGAACAATATTTTGCAGTTTTTTATGGCTGCTTCATGATTCTGTAATGCATTTACATGCCGCGAAAAAATAGGTTGAAAATGCTCAAAAATTTGTGTTTTTACCTCATTACAGATTTTTTGGCATTTCGATTCAATGTTATGTAACTCAGTAGTTAAATCGTCACGTGTTTGTTCAAGTGTGGTGTCTAACTTTTGAAGCTTTTGCTGTGTTTGTCTCTGATTTTGTTCCATTGTGTCTAACTGTTGCCGTGTTTTTCTCTGGTGTTGTTCCATTGTGTCTAACTGTTGCTGTGTTTGTGTCGGGTGTTGTTCCATTGTGTCCAACTTTTGAAGATTTTGTTCCATTGTCCTATTTGTTTCTGATTTTGTTCAAGCGTTGTGTCTAACTTTTGTAGCCTTTGTCCCATTTGTTGCATTATCTGTAATAACAGTGCACTGGTGTCTGAAACATGTTCCTCAGTGCTTTTCGGCAGTGCATTTGAACCGGCAATATTCGCATTTTGAAAAGCAGAAAATGTGTCTTGATTTATTTGAGATAACGGTGAGGACGCAAAATCCGAATCTACAGTATTTGCAAGATTGTGTCCTGTCATTTCGGAATCCTGAGGCGAGCTGTTGCCGACCGATCGATCGATAATGCTTCCCTGTTCACTAATTGTTTCACTGCCTACACCATTATTTGCAGCCCGCTCCATTTCCCTATGCGCTATTACCAAATTACTACTTTGAACGTTAGTGAATTCATTACATGGTGACGCTAACACACTGCTTTCGTCTTCACTGTCATTTCTCAGTTTACTTTGGAGCCTAGTATTAACGTTTTTCACACGCCATTATTGTCACAATATTTCACACGACAACACAGAAAAACACAATTTGAAGAACAAAAATAACATTGCATTAACATAGCACTGAAAATAATATCTAGTTAATTGCAAGCGCAGCTGTGAAATACTTGGTGCAAATCTACATGCATGCCACAACTGTTTTACTGTACAACAATGAAAAACTACAACTACAGAGGAAATTCTCTCTACAATCAAGTGCTAGCAATAAACAAAGGCTACACTAATTACACAAACTACAAGGAAAAAATCAGAAGATTCCAGTGATGTATCCTCGGCTATCTTCGTTACTCAAGCTACTACAATACAGCGAGCGCCACTACTGCCAGCTAAATAAAAGATTCAAACTACTGAAGGCACTAACAACTGATAAGCAGAGTCAGCAAATGAAAGATTTTAATAGAGAACAAACAATGTATTTACCTTAATAGTCATAATATATATATCAGTTCATGACATCAATTCTTACAAATTTCAAAACTGCGCCATCTCTCTCCCCACGTCCACCACTGCTGGCGGCTCACCTCCAACTGCCCAACGCTAAGCGCTGTTAGCATCCAGCTGCCGCTGCCCAACACTACAATGGCGAGTATTACAACAATGCCAACGAGCCACAGACTCCACATGGCACAGCCAGTGATTTTCATACAGAGCGCTACATGGCGGCCACATTACCAATAAAAAAACCTAAACAGCCTACTTACATAGCCCCCATGCTCCCCTACCAGAATCGCTTTCTGGTCGGAGATATATTCGGATAAGACCATGCTTATACAGCCTTAATTATCGTTAAAACCCTACAAGGTATTTGTGTACAACATAAAAAATGGATTAAACAAAAACAAAAAAATCTGCAGTCTATACAGTCTAATCGAGCGAAGCAGTGAGCACTAAGCTAGCTGCAAATATCTGTTGAAGCACTATAGAAAATGCGCCCGACTGCTCTTAGGACAGACACCCAGTATAACTGAATCGACATACGTCGGATTCAAAATCTGTTCCATCTTCTAACGGTAGGCTTGTGTATTGTGTGTGTTGAACCGGGGACCTTGAAACGACGGAGATGCTTCGCCCCGCCGTAGCCCTCAGTGGTTTACAACCCCACGACAGGCCACAGCAGTCCAACCATCCCATCGCTGCCCCACATCGAACCCAGGGTTAGTGTGCAGTTCGGCTCCCAGTGGATTGTACCAAGGATTCGAACCCGAGTCTCCGGATCACTTGGAGGATGCACAACTGCATTGATTACCATAAGATGCCTACCTCATCAGTCCAAATTCCCATTCATGTCTCAGTCCACTTAGTATTACCCCTAAACTCGAAGAGCATAATGGATGTTAGTAGTATACCTGTGTCGATTCCAGATCACTTTGATAATTTTTGACGACACACGAGCAGATTGGTGCCCTACCCACGACGTCACAAGACCAGCTGTCCTTATCAGTCATGTCATTACACTTCTCAATGACATTGGGGGTCGTAAGTTCCTATGGGACCAAACTGCTGAGGACATCAGTCCCTGGGCTTACACACTACTTAATCTAACTTAAACTAACTTACGCTAAGGACGGCACACACACACACACCCATGCCCCAGAAAGGACTCTAACATCCAACGGAGGGAGCTGTGCGAACTGTGGGAAGGCGCCCCAGACCGCACGGCTACGCCGATCACCATCAATGACATTATCAGTATTATCAGAGAGACCATCATGGCATGAACCGAGTGGGGTAGCACAGTGGTTAGCACACTGGACTGGAAACTGGGAAAATGACGGTTCAAACCTGCGTCCAGCTATCTTGATTTAGGTTTAACGTTATTTCCTTAAATCGCTTCAGGCAAATGCCAGGCTCATTCTTTTTTTATATACTGGTAGACTTTGGTACCTGTGCCTGAGTTTCAGGCAGGATCCCTCTCTTATTCGATGCTGAGGTGCTACTCCAATAAATTTGTAGACATTCTGCCTAGCTGTTCGAGGAGGAGGAGGACATTGTGCACTGCGAGGTTACTAGACACGTGCATGCAGTTCAATGGAGCCCATTGTAATGTTATAAACTGTCGTGTGAAAAATGATATTCCACCTAGAAGCGACGAGGACTAGAAAACAGTCCTCTATTAATAAAAAGGGACGCTATCGAGAATTCGTAGTTGACGGATGGATGTGGGTTTAATGTTCCAGTACTCTACCAGTGTGAGTCATGTTCCTCTGTACATCACAATGCGATGCGCTATGCTGCCATGTCCTCATTTGTGTATACGTGTTTTTTAAAAAATACCCAATCTGACTTTGCTAGATAAATTTGTTCTTGAATCTGGATGAGGAACGGCATGCCGACCTCGAAGTGCGGCATTTTGTTTTTCACTCTGTTTAGTAGATACTACACTGAAGGAAAAAAACATCGTAGCACCACGAACGAGCTATGAGACATGAGCGAAAGTTGGTAGCCGTGTTTCTAGAGCTGAAAGACGACGTCTGCTCAAATTTAGCGCCAGTCGCGTAGGAGCGGCGCTATAACTGTGAACGTGCAAATTAGGTTTACTTTAAACACATGCTGTAACAGTCGTGAAATCTGACATTGGACGTGACGAGTTGATGTTAGTCGAGAATACCTTAAAGGAGACAAAGCCGCCATTATCAACACCTCATTAAGTTGAGCGATGTCTTGTAATCGGGGTACGTGAAGCTGGACGTTTCTTTTGCGATACTGCATAAAGATTTTATTGTTGGCTGCGGTGGTCACGGGAATGTACAGTCGCAACAAAACCAGTGTTCGGATGGCCACGTGCCACTACCGAGAGGGAAGAACATCGTGTTCGCCGTATGGCTCTTGCATAGGGATGAGGAAAATCGACCAGTTGAAGCCGATACCGGTGTTTTAGTTCTGGATAACCAGTATTTTTCGGTACTTGTTTGGTATCGGTTACAATTGGCCTGCTCGATCACCAGATCCGTCTCAGTCGAGAACACACGGAATACCATCGGAAGACAACTTCAGCGTCATCCACAACCAGCATTAGCCGTTCCTGTATTGAGCAATCAAATGCAACAGGCACTCTCTTCCTCCCGCAAACTGACATGCGGAACCTATATAATACAATTGATGCACGTTTGCATGCTTGCATTCAAAATTCTGGCGATTACATTTGTCATTAATTTACCAGAATTTCACATTTGCAACGGTGTATCTCAATGTAACATTACCCTGTGACCTTGCAATGTTAATCACTCAAATATGTTGCGTAGCCAAATTTATTCCACACATTTCGTTCCTAAATTAATTATTCTTTGGTTTATGATTTTTTTTCCCGTCAGTGTGTAACTGTACCATCAGTACCCTCCACCACACACCGTAAGGTGGGTTGTGGAGCATATGTGTACATGTAGATGTACGTTCACACTTGTAGCGTGGGAAGAATGACAGTTAAAATGTTTCTCATCCTTCAGTGAGGTTGTCTGGACGTTGCTTAATAGCTATCAAGCAGTCACAAAAAGATGCCAGTCTCTCCTCGTGTGCGTTGTATTTAGGGTGAGCTATACCTCTGAAGATGAGGACGTTTTGCACATAATGCACTGAACAGCATAATGGTTTTGGTTCAGGAGATTAATGCAGATGTATTTCCACTTTCCGCCAGCCCACGCCTCCTCCCGCCCATCTCGACGCATGCGTTTGACCTCGATAAGTAGCCGGAAGCGAGTAGCCAAAAGTCTCGCAAACCTGCGTGTATGAAACTGGTTTGATCCGATCTCTCTACAGTAGTTTTCTGTAACATGAAATGTAGCAGTTCGGTTGTGTCTGTTATCAGACACCTTCGCTGTCGAGGGGTGAAGAGCTATTTATTCCTTTTACAGTACCCTCTTCAACGTCCCTGTCCCTCTCTCTTTCTCTTTCTCTCTCTTTTTAGACCATACAGAAAATTACTGCACATGTGTAAACAGAGACAGATGAAATACGATCGTGTCTTCTTGTATGTTTTACTAATAGGGAAGTTTGTGTATTTCCGCTTTTTTGAACATAGCGTAAAAATACAGCCAATACTTCTTAAACGTGTGTGTGTACGCACGACACACACACACACACACACACACACACACACACACACACACACACGATCCTGGATTACTCTGTAATAAAGGGAGTCAGAAAGACATTACAGGTGCTCCTCCTTCATCTCTTCTATGCCAGATTTTTCAAGGAAGCCTTCAGTACGTGACTGTCGGAAATAGCGGCTTGCACTAATGCTACAATACAACTTCTTGAAATTTTCCGGCGTAGCGTCGACAATGTCCTTGTGACGAATGTTCTTTCTTTCCTTAGGAAGTTTTCAGTAAGAAACTTGAAAGTATTTCATCCAACTTCACCTATAATATCCATTGTATTCTCAAATTCGAGGTCCTTCGTCTGTTTGTGAATGTGAGGACCAGCAAAAATTCCAGCTCTCAGTTTTTCTTGGCTGACGTATGGAAATATTATGGAAAGGAACGGTATTTAAAGCAGGATCTATCTCGAGGAAGAGCAAACTGCTTCATCAAATCCGATTTGATAATTCACGGTGAACACAACTTTTTGTGCTCTAAAAAGATTCATGCAGGATGGTTTTGCTGCCAGGCATTAGACTTCTCCAATTTGGTCAAACTCTTACACCCCAATTCTTTGTCTTCGCTAGACTACTCCACTGCCATACACAAGTAGTTATTTCTGTAAACCAAATAAATAAATAAAGTAAAAAATAAAAGAATTCTACAGCTCAAAATGAAATAAACATTATTCCATATAAATAAACAGTTCGTGATGGAAAGAAAAAAACTAAGGACGCTTCGTAAATCAACATATAAAAGTTACTTAGAGTGGCGTAATGAACAGAGAAACTGGCAACAGAGTAGAATCTTGAATAGAGTTTGTTCTACAGTTTTGAACATAGCTGTCTCTCAACACCCGTGTGCAAGTTTCGACAAAGGAATCACGGAACCCACCGGTTGAAAATAATTATTTGGCACATTTACCTACGTATCGTCGCCTCCAAGGACGTCTTCATCAGAATGAAAATTAAAGAAAATTTTGGAGCAGATATGCTCCACTCAAAAATTAACAACTGAACACGTTCCAGCCTTTGACAGATATGCCTTCCTAGGAACGTCAGACTAACTCTTTTGTCTTCTCTCCTGTCGTTACCTCTCACTTCCAACCATTACGGAAAAAGTGATGCTCAGTGTATTTATACTTTTGTAGGCTGTTGCCGACTAGATCGTTGCTGCACTTAGTTCCTTCACGTGAGTCATTTGAAGTTGTAAAGTGATCTTTGAGTTTGCCCATCTCAAAGTTATTGACATTGGTAGCGTTGTGTGCAAACTTAGTCTGGAATGTTTCCAGAATGAGATTTTCACTTTGCAGTGGAGTGTGCGCTGATATGAAACTTCCTGGCACATTAAAACTGTGTGCCCGACCGAGACTCGAACTCGGGATCTTTGCCTTTCCCTGTCAAGGTTCGCAGGAGAGCTTCTGTAAAGTAGGAGACGAGATACTGGACTGGCAGAAGTAAAGGTGTGAAACCCGGCGTGAGTCGTGCTTCGGTAGCTCAGATGGTAGAGCACTTGCCCGCGAAAGGCAAAGATCCCGAGTTCGTGTCTCGGTCGGGCACACAGTTTTAATCTGCCAGGAAGTTTCATATTAGTCTGGAAAACTACAACACAGTACAGGACGTTAAAACACAGCGATAATGTTGAGACTTTTAATTTCATTTTCTTTCACGAATGTGATCTTTTTAAATTTCTGTATTATATGTGAACAGTTCAACCATTGTGTAAACATTAGATACTAAGTATGAGAAATATATGTATTTTCACTGAAATACTGTCAGAAACAATTAATTTCATAACGTGAATAGTAGATACACCGGAAACGTCAGGGACTTCGTATTGAGTGGAGTCACTGAAACTCTCTGACAGGCTCAAACGAAAACTTTCAATAATAGATGGTCTTTGACAGCAGCGGACCGTTATGAAAGAAGTAATACTTCTGCGAACGTGGGAGGGCGTAAGGGTGAGTGGCCTCTGGTAGTATGTGTGCAGCAATTTCAAGTGGGTGCTAGGGGTACTGAAAATTCGCTGTCAAACAATACAACGAGCTGTTAACCATGCTTGGAATAAGAATGAAAGAAAGAGCACTGTTTGGCCACAACAACTAAGAGCAGTATCTGCAGCTGGAGGCAAGATATTGTAATTATGAATTATGGAATATTGTTGCCGTCTAACACATACTATGTGAGCTCAGGAATCGCCTGCCGGGGGCAACAGCGACTGTTAGAAATTAAAGTCGTCGAACAGCCACAATTTGTATAAAACTTTCATTTACTGACATGTTTCACTTGACTCGACTGAAACATACCAATAAAGCAACATTATATGCAACTTGTGGTTGCTGTACAATTTTCATCAATTGCTTCACTCCTACAGCATTCATAACTGTATGACCGAACCACTTTAGGTAATTAGTTTTGCGAGAGTGTTGCCTGTGTTTTTAGTGTTTTGGGCAATGTAATCTTTGGCTGAACTTTAATTATAATTTAATAACGTCACTAGCCCAAGTCAATACTACTCCCCATTCTGATCCACACCGTATAATCTTAAATTATGACTGTCACTTTATTGTTGAGTTTGAAAGAACAGTTTATCATAATTAAGCAAACTCATTTACCAAAGTTTGGAAAATAATAATAATGACTAATTTTAAGAGTTAATATTTAAAACAATGGTTGAGAAAATTGAGTACGTAGAATTACAAAAAATTTTACTTCTCATTCAACTGTGTTACCAATTTTATATGATTTTGGGCATTTTATGTATCGATGTTGTATTCCTTCTTTGCCATGGTATTTGAAAGTTTGCCTGCCAAAACTGATAATAGCAAATACTGTAGTAGGGTTATGTTACATCACTATTGTTGTATATAGCACTTCAGTAATGCGTTCAGCAGTCATTTTGTTTATGATTACCGAACCAGTTCTAAAGTTGTGAGCAAGAACTTTAAATTAACTAAATGTTTTTATTCTCGAATATTCCACGCAAGTAATCACAAAATTCATCAGTACTTCTGCAGCTGATAGTTACATCAACTTAAGTCTCATTATACCCTGTTGGTTTCAGAAACAGACTGTCCATTTTAGAACTGGCAACCTTATTATATCATTATACGATTGGAGTTTCACTAAAATACAAATGTTAATTATTACGTCAGATTTGGTTAACAAATCAAAACTGGTCTTTATATCTACATCTACTTACACTCAGTCTTATTAAAACACTTCATTCAGTTCCCATGCTGTGGGTAAGCCGCACACTTTTCGACAACGTTTAGGCTAATATTTTTCGGAATCGATGTCATTCTGGCAAATTAGAAAGCCTACACGTAAGAACTGTACATTATATTGTGTACTGGACGAAATGGGAAGGACAGAAGAGCTGTTATTTCTTGTACATCTGTGAGGCCAGTCTCAGGCAAATCACAAGCATTACAATGGAAGCTCGTTTTGTTCATTTAGTTGTTTACAATCAGTTATACTGCAACCTAATCTTTATTCAGTCGAATTTTTTAAAAAATCTGTTCATTCATTCATGCATTATATGTAAATGTACTTGGGGAATTATCAGGCCACAGATTGTAGAGAGAGAGAAATCCATTTGTATGGATGATTCCTGGGTGGATGCACTAATTTATTTATGTTTTATGAGTAACATAAAACCAATGCAAACACCTAGCTGAATTTTGGAATGTACTTTATTTTTACTGTTGGTGTATTAATTTTTTTCATCGACAGAGAACGTGGGCTGGAGCCTGTGTTTGGAGCTAAGCATAGGTAACCTTCAATTTAGCAAGATTTAAAATTAGTTTTAGTGACTTTCTACATAACCTAAAGAAAAGTTTATTTTTCACTTTTTTACGAAATGTAACTACTTCGGCGTAGCATACATTAACAATTTCCAATCAAAATATTATGTATCTCATTAATTGGTGTGTATTCTGTATCTGCATCAATAATATCGTGTAAGTCGGACATCGTTTTATCTGTTGTTAAAAAAGTTATGACCAGACGATGCTTTAGAAGCGAAAAGCTTGTTTCTCATGAAGTGAATAACATTTTCAGAACATCTCGAACGCGTCAACTATTTCATGATGTTGTCATCATCTGTCAGGCTCCAACAAAACAAGTAATAAAACCATTTGTTTATTTTTATCAATCACTATTATTTTAGCAGAACAGCACTACAAACTTCAGCACAATTAATACAGTGCTGATAATAATGCATGTATTTCATTTTCAGCTTACGAAAAAACATATCACATCTGTATATAGAAGGTACGTGGCAGCTGCAGCTTTTCGTGAAGATACTAGTTTCAACATTACGACTAATTAGCAAAATAGCACTACATCACAGTTATCTATGAAGTTTAGTCGACCAAGTCACCACAAAAAGTTGTAATACAACTGTTGTATAGTTATCACTTTGAGACATGTTTACAACCGTTACTTGAATCTCTTTCGTACTTAACAGGCAGTTGTAGTGTCGTTACTTAATTGTACAATTTTTGGATGTTTGCTGTATCACATAAATTCTATCTGTTAATGTTTGTGACCCCGTAAATGACAGGTTTTATTTTTAGTCCTGCAATAGTTTTGATTTTTGTATGATTTAATCTGACCATGAAAGGAAATATTAGTGAAAGAGTCTGTGGCAGAAACTATTGAAACCTTAGCACCGACTCCGATAGTCTTTATGTTAAAAGTGTGTCGTGATTCGTTTTCTACACCTGAAAAGCCGGAGCCTGCCAATAATGTGGTCTGTTTCACTTTAGAGACTTTGGAGAGCCCTGGTTGACTGTGGCGTTCCTTGGTTGGTGACGGTTTGTGGGAAAATGATTGAACAAGAGAAGAATATTATAGTTATTCGTTTTGTGTTGATAATTATTGTTTTTCACTTTGCTCCTTTGATTGTTTTATTATTTTACTTGTAACATTCCCATCTTCCTTGCACCCTCGGTATCCTGTCCCAGATGATAATTCTATTAACGTTTTTGCGCACACTGCCAAGTCATCCGTTGCCGATCACTTTCACTACTGGTGTCTGACACATACTCATATGGCGGCCGCGGTTCGCACCTGCTCGTCATCACCGATTTCATCCAAATTTATGGTAAATACAGGGCCTGGCCAGAAACGGAAATGACACAAGTGGGGGCATATAGCAACAAATTACAGTTTTGGCGCTACCCTGGTGACGTAGGAACCATTTATAGTTGCGTAGCTTCTAGGCGGTATTTCGCCCAGCGGAACGAATGCAGTATTTTACTGAAAGACCGTGGATGCCAGCGGGTTCGCGGAACTTTTCTTTCAGTTTATTCGTTATTGCGACTCCAATTAAATCGAAATAATGCTCATTGTATTGCATTTATTAATATTTTCATAGATGGAAAGACAAAGTTCGGCTTCAGACTGAAAATAAATTTCCAGGAACAAGGACTTAGTACGTAACGTTATATTTATTACTTTGCTTTTGATGATTTACACAAGCTGGAGAAATAGTCACCGTAAAAACAAGAAAAAAGTAATTTTCTCAGCATCTTGCACACACTGCAAACACCAATTTTTTTCCAGTTAGATGGTTCTTTTAAAGTTTCTATACAAAAACAAATTTGATTCACTTTACTCAAACGTTCTATGTCATCACATAGTTTGGCAGCAGGCAATGCTTAACGTTTCATTTCGGCATGTATTTACGCAGATCGCTCACGATGTACAGTGGAATGTATTTTGATGTAGTCTTCGCGGAATGCGATTTCCTCCTCTCCTTTTACGAAACAAGAACAATTTTGAAGCTTTTTGATAAGAACATAAAACTGAACGTCAAAGAGATGCACTGTTGGAGTGTGTTTGTGGAAGAAATCACTTTAATACTGCACGACAGTAATCTTTCTTCATCTAGAAAAATCTTGTAGTATCACTGTGGAACTATTTTTGTCTCCTTTCCGAGTCAATTAACGCAAGAAATTTGTTCTCTTGTACACAGGGGTTCATTACATCAAATACAATATTGAGAATCTTCTCCTTTTATTTGCAGTCTAAGTAACGTAAAAACTGAAAAGAAAAAAGAAAACGAGTTTCCTCATAGGAACTCGTTCCCAATCCTTGGATCACAGTGCTGCACTCTTTATTACCCGCCAACCGCTAACCAGAAATGACTTCAACATAAATGGCAAATGACTATCTCAATCCGCGCCAAAACTACTATTTTTCTTAATCACTTGGCCGTCTGGACCTCCCACTAATGCCACTACAATTTCTGTTCAAGCACTTCATGTACCACAAATTTGGACCAAAACGGTGATGAAGAGCGGACGCGCACCTCTTGTGAATTGGCGTCGCTTACCTCGGGTGGGTCCACCTGCGTCACAAGCCTTAATCACGTGACCATTCGGCAGGGGATTGGCAGCAGCAAAGCGACGGAACAGGCGCCCCTCGCGTGATCGTCAGAGGCACACAATACTGTTCTGGACATTTTCTTCAGTAGTTTGCATCGTGGGTGCACTGAGTCCAGGGGCCAATTTAGGTATTCCTTTACGTTGAAGGAATTGAAATGGTTCAAATGGCTCTGAGCACTATGGGACTTAACTTCTAAGGTCATCAGTCCTCTAGAACATAGAACTACTTAAACCTAACTAACTTAAGGACATCATACACATCAATGCCCGAGGCAGGATTCGAACTTGCGACCATAGCGGTCGTGCGGTGAGAGACTGTAGCGCCTAGAACCGTTCGGCCACCCCGGCCGGCTTGAATAAATTCATTCACCTCTCCATCAGTATAAACGTGACATCTCCGAGGACACGATCACCTTATAAAGCGAATACCACTAAGCCTATTATGGGATTGATCATTACCGCGCCCCTCCTGGAACTGAGGGCGAATCTTGGACAGATGGAACGTTCCGCTACGTTGGGAAGCGCCAACCAATCACACTATAGCCACTCCCCGAAGCTACAAGCTTTATGTATTTTTCAATAGTTACAAATACTAAATATTAAACTCCATTCTTATTTCTGTCAGCGTTTTCTCGAAACTAAGCTTTTATTATAATTGGTGATAGGATAAAAAAAATTCTGTTACCTGTTAGTATTTACGGATCACTCTCGGCTTATCAAACGTGGGAGCACCCGTAGGTGTCCCTGCCGCCCGCAAATTTCTGTCGAAGCCAATATTCTGGCGCCATGGGGAAAGTTCCAATTGTTCCGACCTGTAAGCAAACAGGCATCTCTAGCTTGAGTCTCCTGCTGTGCACAGCGCACGGAGAACACAATTTAAACATATCTTCTGGTAAACCTTCCTGGATGTATAAGTCGTGGTCCATGAAACTCTTCAGCTCCTAACGTTTCGTCCAGGGCTGCGCTGGACATCTTCAGAGGGGTGTTTCTCCTCCGGTGAGTCTTGCCGACTGACGGGTCGGACGTCTGAGAGCGACTTATCTATCGTAGAAAGTGGACGTGACCAGAGTTAAACGTAATATGCAGAGATAATATGTGTCCGAGATAAAACTTAACTATCGATCGTAATCTCGTCACAGATAAAACTGTCTAGCAATTCTCTAGTGCTACTGTCCAAATATCACTTTATAAAGAAAGTAACGGATCAGATTGGAAAGATTTTAAGTAAACAGTTGTGATGTTCTCCGGTCTATAAAAGATAAACGCGCTCCTCTATCAGCCAGTGGCGTATATAAAAATTCAGTGTACATGTGGTAAAGTTCATATTGTAACAACGAAGAGAAGCGTAGATACACGGTTAAAAGAACACAGAAGTCTTTGCCGATTAGGGAAAACAGAAAAATCGGCAGTAGCAGAACACGCATTTCAGTCAGGAAATCATCAAGTGAACTTTTCCGAAACCAAAAATTTTATTTACGACGACGAACTATTACCCACGGCTTTGTAGAGAAGCAGTTGAAATATATAAACATAAGGAGACCATGAAACTTAGTGATATTTGGACAGTAGCACTACAGAATTGCTAGACATTTTTATCCGTGACGAGATTAAGATCGATAATTAAGTTTTATCTCTGACAAAGATTATCTCTGCATATCATGTCTAACTCTGGCCACGCCCACTTTCTACGACTTTCGCTCTCAGACGTCCGACCCGTCAGTCGCAAAAGACTCACCGGAGGAGAAACACCCCTCTGAAGATGTCCAGCGCAGCTCAGGACGAAACGTTAGGAGCTGAAGAGTTTCATGGACCACGACCGTACATCCAGGAAGGTTTACCAGAAGTTATGTCATCCGGTCGTGAAAGCCTTCATACTACAATTTAAACAAGTCAGATTCATCGCATTTCCATATTTAACAGCAGCAGAGAACGCTCGTATTACTGCATAGTGGACTATTCATCCACAGTCAGCACGACAACACCACAATTAATTTTTTTCCGCCACTGCCTGTTAATTGTTACACTTCCCAGTTGCTAGTTCCAAGAACACCAATATCGAACCGAAACAGATCCAAGTTGGTGACGTTATCTAAAATACACGTCGGCATATTTTTTCTTCTGTAAGTAGTGGCAATTGCCCTCTCTGCAATGGACGTTCTTTTTAAGAACGGTAGCACGAGAACAGGCCATTAGTCTCAGATCTGTTTTTCTTCCGTTAGCCTACAGATACCCAAAGGCGTCTTGCAACCTTCAGAATCGTGTCAGAACGGATCGAGGAATGTTTCACGGACATCACGGTGCTGCTGACCCTCTATGTTACCTGAGCTCATCTGTTATGCTATTGAGCCAGATTGCTTTGGACGTAGGTATGTCGAATCTCAGCGGGTTGTGCATCGGGGACATGGATGGCTCTACAGCAGTTCGGCGTATCAAGTAGCCTGCGCCACGGCCTGCACAGCCTCCATGAAGGCAAAAGGGAGCTCTCCACCTTTGTACGTGAGTGTGCCCAGTTAATATACTCATAACTGTGTGAAACTATACAATCACTTTGTTTAACATTGAACCAGTAAGCATAACGCTAGGGGCTTAAGCACAAGTGCACATCTCTATCAAGAAGATGCAGTATATGACGAACATCAAGACGGTTCTTAGACGAATGACAGCAGAGGGAAGGAATATTCAATAGGCGTAGATGTCTAGGAGAATGGGTAGGAATGGGTCTGACAGAAAATGTAATACTGGAAGAACTAATAAAAAGGATGAACCTAGTGTACATATTAATAAAGAACATCTGAAACATAACTCTAAGACAGTATCTGACAACGATCCACTCTAACATTTGACATGCTGTAAAATTTGTGAACCTCGTAAGAAAATGATTATTAAAGAGGCTAGAGCATTGGGAATGAAGGAGTCGCAAGAGGACATTGGGACCTCGAAGAATAGGACATGGTCAGTACAGAAGATGAGCAAATTAAGAACTGTATAACGAGATGGAGAGACTCTCGGACACCAACAGCAATAGGAGGAGCGTGTTATTCGGACACATCCTCAGAAAGCCTCACGAGAGGGTGGCACATCAGATTATGCTTTTTCTTGCGGAGGACCGATGTACGCTGATTGCAGGAGGTACAAGGCGATCTTGAAGAAATGGGGTAGAGGAAACAGACAGGTAACTTTCAGATTGTACATTCAGGTGGTCGCAGGTTTCCAGGGCACAACAAGACCGAGAGCAAACTCATCACTAACAGAAGAGCGAAGGAAGTTACTGAGTATGGGACTGAAAGAATACGGACAAAAATAAAGAAACAAAGCTGACTCAAATTAACGTGCTCCTCTGATGATCGAAACGAAAAGAAATAGAAAGATCAGACTGTAATGCAAAGAGATGAAGACTTGACATGGAATAACTGTAATAACTGCCATTAAGTCTAGTACGCTACTGGCCATTAAAATTGCTACACCCAGAAGAAATGCAGATGATAAACGGGTATTCATTGTACAAAAATATTATACTAGAACTGACATGTCATTACATTTTCACGCAATTTGGGTGCATAGATCCTGAGAAATCAGTACCCAGAACAACCAACTCTGGCTCTAATAACGGTCTGGATACGCCCGGGCATTGAATGATACAGAGCTTGGATGGCATGTACAGGTACAGCTGCCCAAGCAGCTTCAACACGATACCACAATTCATCAAAAGTAGTGACTGGCGTATTGTGAATAGTAAGATGCTCGGCCACCATTGACCAGACGTTTTCAATTGGTGAGAGATCTGGAGAATGTGCTGGCCAGGGCAGCAGTCGAACATTTTCTATATCCAGAACGGTCCGTACAGGGCCTGCAACATGAGTCGTGCATTATCCTGCTGAAACGTAACGTCCACTGTTCAAAGTGCCGTCAATGTGAACAAGAGGTGACCGAGAAGTGTAACCAATGGCACCCCGTACCATCACGCCTGGTGATACGGCAGTATGGCGATGACAAATACACGCTTCTAATTTGCGTTCACTGCGATGTCTCCAAACACGGATGCGACCATCATGATGCCTTAAACACAACCTGGATTCATCCGAAAAAATGACGTTTTGCCATTCGTGCACGCAGGTCCGTCGTTGAGTACACCATCGCAGGCGCTCCTGTGTGTGATGCAGCGTCAACGGTAAACGCAGCCATGGTCTCGGCTGATAGCCCATGCTGCTGCAAACGTCGTCGAACTGTTCGTGCAGATGGTTGTTCTGATGCGAACGTCCCCATCTGTTGACTCAGGGATCGCGACGTGGGTGCACGATCCGTTATGGCCATGGGGATAATATGCCTGTTATCTCGACTGCTAGTGATACGAGGCCGTTGGGATCCAGCACGGCGTTCCGTACTACCCTCCTGAACCCACCGATTGTATATTCTGGTAACAATAATTGGCTCTCGACCAACGCGAGCAGCAATGTCGTGATAGGATAAACCGAAATCGCGATAGGCTACAATCCGGCTGTATCAAAGTCGGAAACGTGATGGTAGGCATTTCTCCTTACACGAGGCGTCACAACCACTTTTCACCAGGCAATGCCGGTCAATTGCTGTTTGTGTATGAGAAATCTGTTGGAAACTTTCCTCATGTCAGCACATTATAGGTGTCGCCACTGGCGGCGACCTTGTGTGAATGCTCTGAAAAGCTAATCATTTGCATATCACAGCATCTTCTTGCTGTCGGTTGAATTTCGCGTCTGTAGCACGACATCATCGTGGTGTAGCAATTTTAATTGCCAGAAGTGTACTATGTTCTATTGCAATTTCAAAAGAACAACTTCAAATATTCACCGAAAACTGTGAAAAAATAATATATAAGATAAAAATATCCGCCATCGATACTGACATTTATTATCTATTTATCGACATATCGCTGGAATGTATGTCGCTTGTGTATATCGGTACTTCCTGGGAAAAGTAGCAGTACATTAATTTTATAACAGCTCTGCTAAGGAGGACCACGTAGTGCTAGTACGGCCATCGTTGTTTCGCCCCCTCCCCCTCCCCCCCCCCCCCCCCACCTCCCCTTGACCCTGCTGCAGAGACATAGGCGGGGTTAGCAGAGCGCTCAACAAGAACAGCAGCAGTCACATAGAAACATAGAAGGATAATACGTTATCCTTAAAGACGAGTACCGATTCTTTATGCAGCATCACGATGGACGTATCCGTGTGTGGAAGGTCCCAGGAGAACGAACGTTGCTAGACCGCATTTCTGATAATCACAGGCGTGTGGGCTACCTCTGGGTACGCAACACGACCACCTGAGATTCACAAAGCAGATAACTTGATCGGCATTCGTTAATTTTCTGACGTGTGTCCTGTTTTCGAGGCCTCCGTCACATCCACCTTTCAGCAAGACGACTCCGTGCTGTCTCGGCTAAGCCTGATACAGAGGGTGTTAGACTGTTGGCCTGGCCATCACGTTCTTCGAATCTACTGCCCACTGAGAACATCTCGTCACAGATTACCGACAGACTCGCACGCCACCGTCCCAGCTACTAAGATTGACGACGCCTGGCATAGAAATGAAACAGCATGGAATGACGTCATCTAATCTTTGTGGAACACGATTCCCTGCCGGCATATATTTTATCTATTAGATGTGGCATTTCGCACGCTAAGCGCAACCAAATCACCGAAAATTTACTCACGTATTCTTGCTACTAAACTGTTACATAGAATAAATTAATTTACTATGATCCTGGTTTTTAAATTTTAATGACCAGCAGTTTTTTTGGAGATCCGAGCAAAGAAGCCTGACTAAGATATTCCTCTTTTTTTAAGCTGGGTAACAACTGTCTACAACTGTTGAAGTATTGTATCAAATAATTTGTCCGCCTGCTTAGCTGAGTGGTTACGTACTTGCCTCCTATGCAACGGGCCCGGGTTAGATTCCCGGCGGGGTTGGAGATTTTCTCCGCTCGTGCACTGCGTGTTGTGTTGTCCCCCTCGTCATTTCGTCATCATCATCGGCACGCGAGTCGCTCAATGTGGCGTTGAGTGAAATAAAACTCGCACTCGGCAGCCAAACTTCCCCGAGTGGGGACTCCCTGCCGGCAATGCAAACTATTCATTTTTCTATCGAATAGTTTCATCACCTTTAGATCAAATTAAGTACCTTAAACAAATCAGTTTCAACGAAGTGGCAAAATGGCCACGTTAGTAGACATGGCCGGAAAAAATGGTCATTTAAACTAAAAAATAGGGGATAAAAAACGGTTTAATCCAAGAACTAAATATATCCGAATTAAATTGATTAGGCATTTCAAAACTAAAGATCAAACTGTATTCCTCAATCGAATAGTTTAATCACCTTTCGATCAAATCAAGCACATTAAACAAATTAGTTTTTACAGAGTGGCAAAATGGTCACTTTAGTAGACGTGACCTGCAAAGTGGCCACTTAAACGAAAAAATAAGGGATAAAAACCTACCTTATCCAAGAACTAAATATATTCGAATTAAATTGCTTACACCTTTCAAAAATAAAAGTCAAACTATGTCCTCAACTCCGTTACAGAGTTGGTATGCCCAGAAGAAGCACAATCGGCATTGAATCCACTGCTCTCCTGTGTCTGAATTTGAAAAATTTTCTTTGAAGTACATGAACTCCATGTCTTCATCGTTGTCGTCAGTGGCAGCTGTTCTAAGTTTAGGTATCCCATTCTTCACACTATTCTCTTTACTGCCTTTCTTCTATTCGGCTGCTTTCGATTTATCTCTCTTTTTATTTTCTTTCGCCACTCCTTCTTTATTTGTCGCTGAAACGGGGGCGTGTGGAAGTAATATGTATGATCTATACTAACAAGCGTAGTCCCCTTCGTAGAGCAGTTACGACCGTGTAGAAAACGTAAGGCATAAAATGACGTTGTGTTACATGCACAGACAAACCAATTAACACACTGAAGTGGTTACATATTAAGGTACCAATGATTACAATATCTGTACCTATGTCCATAACACCCCGTGTGTTTATGCTTCTGAATGTCAAAGATAATCATCTAAGATGGAGTACGTATCATATTAAAGCAATGAATAGCATGGTGGAACTATCAGTTACCTGTATGCACGAGCTGATTGACCTATTAAAGGGAACTCTCACAACTGAGATCAGATACGGACTACTGGTACGGAAAAAACTTAGCTATAAAAGGAGGTCATTCTGTTCGCGAAAGGCATGGCGAGGTGTTTCGCAGATTTTAAAGCGTTTTGATGTAGCCCCCTTGTCAGTCTTCTCTAGCCCCAGTGCTTTGTGATGGACATTTCCATCGTGTGAGCTCTATGAATTTTATTTTGTGTGCAGGACCTGGAGGGTTTTGGCAGTGTCACATACAGTGACTGCGGAAACTACTTTGTTGGGAATTTCTCTAGTGAGCGAGTGCCGCTTTTGTCGCTAGACTGTGACTGTTTCGCTTAGTGTTTCGTTTCGTTGGCGCCGTCTAATTAAAAGTTTCTCTGTGCGAGGGGAGAGAAATTTGACTTTGAGATGACGTTTCTAACGAGCGTTAGAAAAACTTCAAGGGGAATTTACAACTTGCTATGGCGTAACTTTGAAGCGTTTTGCGTTTGAATTATTATTAAATTCCCTGGAAGACCATAGTAATGACAGTGATAACAACATATTTGGAAATTCTCTGGGATTCCCCGCTCTACGAAATTAGAGAACAATAAAAATGAACATCTGTTTAAAACTTTGTTGTTATTTGATACCAGTGCCACACACTTATATGTGTACATTATAATCTTACCGGAGTCCCCCGATAATTTTAAAACTGTCTACTCTTTACAATGCTAAGACAGTGCTGGTATTAGTGGAAGTTTAATATTTCAATTTGTTCAGTGAATCCTAAAACCTTCCTTCTGATTGGACTACCACTTAAACAAAAATGATTAACAACATGAAACGCCAAATCCCTATTACCACCTCCGGCGCACATATTAAAGAAACATCTTCATCTTCCCAAGAGTGAAATTGGCCCATCCAGCTGGGTGCATTCCAATGAAAAGCCGATGTCCCATTCGATGGTCCATCAGGAGATAACGGTAAATCTGTGCTTTTTCTAATATTTATCTAATGAAAGACGTTGTATAAATACAGGGTAATCGCGAAATATTGCTTAATTACCAGTTTCCGCTAAGAGCAACCGTATTTGTTTCCAATATCCATCATGGATTGTACGTGCCTCACAACGGACTTTTTTTTTCTATTTTAAAGATTCCTGTTTTACAGGCAGTGCTCTGAACATTATTTAAAAGCGTACAGTGTGATGTGTCAAGTATGCGGAAAGTCAAATATAGTCTTGTCAAATACACTCCTGGAAATTGAAATAAGAACACCGTGAATTCATTGTCCCAGGAAGGGGAAACTTTATTGACACATTCCTGGGGTCAGATACATCACATGATCACACTGACAGAACCACAGGCACATAGACACAGGCAACAGAGCATGCACAATGTCGGCACTAGTACAGTGTATATCCACCTTTCGCAGCAATGCAGGCTGCTATTCTCCCATGGAGACGATCGTAGAGATGCTGGATGTAGTCCTGTGGAACGGCTTGCCATGCCATTTCCACCTGGCGCCTCAGTTGGACCAGCGTTCGTGCTGGACGTGCAGACCGCGTGAGACGACGCTTCATCCAGTCCCAAACATGCTCAATGGGGGACAGATCCGGAGATCTTGCTGGCCAGGCTAGTAGACTTACACCTTCTAGAGCACGTTGGGTGGCACGGGATACATGCGGACGTGCATTGTCCTGTTGGAACAGCAAGTTCCCTTGCCGGTCTAGGAATGGTAGAACGATGGGTTCGATGACGGTTTGGATGTACCTTGCACTATTCAGTGTCCCCTCGACGATCACCAGAGGTGTACGGCCAGTGTAGGAGATCGCTCCCCACACCATGATGCCGGGTGTTGGCCCTGTGTGCCTCGGTCGTATGCAGTCCTGATTGTGGCGCTCACCTGCACGGCGCCAAACACGCATACGACCATCATTGGCACCAAGGCAGAAGCGACTCTCATCGCTGAAGACGACACGTCTCCATTCGTCCCTCCATTCACGCCTGTCGCGACACCACTGGAGGCGGGCTGCACGATGTTGGGGCGTGAGCGGAAGACGGCCTAACGGTGTGCGGGACCGTAGCACAGCTTCATGGAGACGGTTGCGAATGGTCCTTGCCGATACCCCAGGAGCAACAGTCTCTAATTTGCTGGGAAGTGGCGGTGCGGTCCCCTAAGGCACTGCGAAGGATCCTACGGTCTTGGCGTGCATCCGTGCGTCGCTGCGGTCCGGTCCCAGGTCGACGGGCACGTGCACCTTCCGCCGACCACTGGCGACAACATCGATGTACTGTGGAGACCTCACGCCCCACGTGTTGAGCAATTCGGCGGTACGTCCACGCGGCCTCCCGCATGCCCACTATACGCCCTCGCTCAAAGTCCGTCAACTGCACATACGGTTCACGTCCACGCTGTCGCGGCATGCTACCAGTGTTAAAGACTGCGATGGAGCTCCGTATGCCACGGCAAACTGGCTGACATTGACGGCGGCGGTGCAAAAATTCTGCGCAGCTAGCGCCATTCGACGGCCAACACCGCGGTTCCTGGTGTGTCCGCTGTGCCGTGCCTGTGATCATTGCTTGCACAGCCCTCTCGCAGTGTCCGGAGAAAGTATGGTGGGTCTGACACACCGGTGTCAATGTGTTCTATTTTCCATTTCCAGGAGTGTATTTCGAAGACATATTACATAAGAATCAGTATCTTTCAAACCCATACAGCCCCTCAGAACTCATCCGCATTTGCGTAATCAAATTACCTGAACATTTACGACATATTATTTTGGCAGGACGTTGCAAAGACGACATTGAAGCTTTTCAAAAACTCTTACAAGAATTGGAAATTGACGCTGACAATCGCGGGACGCGAAAACAGGAACAAAACAATTATAGATCACATCTGTCACAATTCCGTGATGAAAGAAATAATAACTGGACACGACAAGGCTATTCTTACAACACAAACGGTGAATAAAACAGACACCACCCATATGACAACCACTGGCAGAGTAATAGTTACAGAGGAAGATCTCATTTCCGTAGTAATGAATATGACAGAGACAACCATAGAAACAGACAATATGGCAACCAGAAATATTATTATCACGGGAGACAATAACTTCAGACGCAACGGTCCACTGCACAGTGATAATTCAGGGAGAGATTCTCCACCGATTAACGGACAAGAAAGAAACTACAGGAACTACCGACATGACGACAGACGATATAATCATAACGACAGACCTGGATTTCATCAGAACTGGCGGGATTCAAACAGGGGCCCTCTCGGCAAAATGAATTTGTAGGAGTTAGGTCTCCTAATCCCAATAGCGGCGCGCACCAACAGAGAGACAGACAGTGACTCACACCGCAGGCAGCTACGTGCGCCGGCTGGCTGGGAGAAAAATAACATAGCTAACCTTTAGAAAATTTTCAGTATTCTTTACCGACGTATACATCATGATAACTGCGTTCAAGTTGAAACTCTGAGTACTACGAAGAGTAAAGGATTGCACCAGACGTCACATGTAAAACCGTTTATTGAGAGATAATCTGCTTTTTAACTTTGTCTTTGCCATAAAACTTTTCACTTCACGTTACTATTATGCTTTGTCAGACTTAGAAATTGTTAACATGCAACAATGTTTGAAGTTAAATGTCCAGTCAAGAACCAAGAGAAGTTATTTAAACAGAAATTACGAATGCATTGTTATAGTGAACAGACGACACAATGTTCTTATTTGTACATTCTTGCTTGTTAGTTGCACGATCACGTAACGACTATAAAGCTCACATACTTAGAATATATACTGGCACAACTAATGAGATTTTAATGCAACATTTTGGTTTACTTGAAAATACATTCTGGATTTGAAGTACTTTCTGTGAGATACCAGATGGCACAGTGGTTGGTTAGTTTATGTGACAGCTACACGACTTTATCACGACGCTACTAATGAGTGACCATTTACTATGGTGCTTTTGCGGTGTTTCTGTTTTATATCTGCACAGTTTTTCTGAATTCTTCTGGAAAGTAAAACATGTTTTAGTAGTAACTTTTGTGGTATAGCTACGATGAGACAGCCTTTTTCGTAGCACAACAATACGTTACATTACAGTACTTTCTTGATCACAGTAAGGTACGTAATATCTACGACATCTAAAGGTAAAGCATTTCACTTTCGTTTATGATGAGGGAAGTACATTGATTTAAGCTGAACTTTGCTTACAGAGGACGATAACTACGACACTTCCACAGAGACTATCTTACAACAAGACGCACAGTTTACCGCTACAGTACACGTATTTGAGTGATTAATTTTGTACTTAAAACATTTATTTTTGAAGATTTTTGAATGAGGAAGAAAGTTTTCCGTGATACATTTAATTCCATTGTAGTAATCTATAACACGTGAGGGTATAATTACATTAATCTTCAGGGGGGTACACGCTTACTTTGTGTACCATGTGTTTGGCAAGCAGAAGGAGCCCTAGCTAATATGGTATTTGCTTATACAACTTTGCTCATCGGTACCGTATTTCTCTAACACAGAATTACATGGCTATCTGATTATTTAACAGAGAAACAAACTTTTTTTTACTACATCAGTGACAGATGTTTACACATTTACACAGTTGGATAACTTCACACATATTAAAATGTATTTTGTCTGTACTTTGTGAACTGCTCATATTTTTTCAAAACCATTGTGATACTATGAGAGTTTTGAATGATGTATTTGGTATGAGATCATGAGTTTTAAAGTACGTTTGAGGTAGAGGACACTATTGGAATGAGCAGAGAATTTTTTTAGGTTTTGAAATTATTGCAGAAAGCTACGACGTTTTTGAGATTTGAGTGAGGTGTTACGATATTATTACGACGACGATGTGTGTTATGCTGTTAAGGTATGTTTATGATCAATAAGCTGATGCTAACGTATATGAGGAATCTGATTACGCGTTTATATGTATAGGAATAATGAGTAGTGGTTAGGGACTCTGACTTGTGAAAAAGGATGTTGGAAACCAAGAATCGTACTTTAAGAGTTATGAAATGTGTGGATGTGCGTGAATGTATCACTATGCTGGCGAAAATTTTTTGGACACTGTTATATCAATAGAATTTTGTTTCTACAGATGTGTAACGCAAATTCTTGACCTGTGAAATTTTTATATGAGACTGCCACTGTAGCGGAAACGGTGTCGTAAACATTTCGGTAAGACAGTTAAGTGACCACCTGCACGTAATGCGTCGTGGGCACCCAGCTGCGCGACAGCCACCTGACAAAAGAAAGCCATTAAGTGACAAAAAAAAGAGGTCATTATCGTCGCTATTGACATTCCTTCATAGAAAGCATTGCAAAAACGACACGCTCATTACTTGGAAAGATACTTACTTACATCTGCACACCTGATAATGACAAGCGTCTTTCTACGAGAGTTGAGAGAATTTGTACTAACTTATGAAATGTCACATGACTATTGAATGATATTTTTATGCTTTGCGTTTCATAGATGCTTATTTCATTTGATATCTTGTTTCCAGCTGTGTTACAGCATTGGTTTTATAAAATAAAATTAAATGCATTTGCTAATGTTAACACTTTCTGTCAACAGATCTATTAAATAATCATTTTATGATCCACGTTCTTCGAAAAAGGAGCACTTGGAAAGGAAAGAACAATAAGAAGGGACTAATAACAGTTACTGCATACTTAATTTTCTTTTCAACCACTTGGTAATATCTTTTGTAGAATTAGTTTTGTGGTGCATCACTTTAATGACATAGATATTAAGATGTGAATAGACATTTCTCTTATCTGCATTGTAGTCTCTAGTCTACTATTTTTTGTGCTTGAGCTCTGTCACCTTTAGATATAAGTTATAGCATTGGCTGCTGCTGTTTGCCAGGCATAGTGCTACTACATTTCACTTTGTATTGCTCTGTTAAGCTAGTTTTACTACTGATTTATTTTTCTTGTTGCTGCACATTGGCTGCACATTTAGATTTACTGTAGCTTGCTTTGCCAATTATCATTTTTTGTCATTGCTGTTTATGTTAATTGTTTTGTGCTGCTGCACTGCCTCGTCCCTTAGTTTATTCATCTGAGCTCAGTAGATTAAGTACCTTAAGGGGGGGTAGCCTATATAAGAGAATGAGTAGCGATGAATTTGAAGAAATGCACTGAGAGGTTATACGAGAAAAGTATAGAAAGCAGGTATAGATAGGACTTTTTGAAAATAATGAAGAACGAAGGGAGATCTCTGAGAAGTAAACAAAGTTTTGTTTGCAAACTACTGCAGTGAAACCAACCCAGTCCTTTCCTTGTGTTATCCCAGTAAGCATCTGAGCTCAGTAGATTTAAGTTAGCTTAAGAGGGGGTAGACTATATAAGAAACTAACTATGATGTATTGGAAGAAATGCATTGAAAAGCTATAAGAAAATGGTTTGGCCAAAAAAGTAGTGTACAGTGGAGAAAAACTATTTTTGAAAGAGGATGTGAACAGAATACAGAAAGCATGCTTTGATAGGATTTTTTTGGTGGAAGCAATGTTGAAATAAGATGGACGATCTATGGAATGAAGTTTTGGGTTGGACTGCAGTACCAAATGTTACACTGAAAACAAACCCTGTCCTTTCCTTGTGTTATCCCACTATGGGTTTGTGTACCCTTGTGTATTTATGTTCTTCCTGTCTTTATATGTTTATCTGATAAGACTTATGTAGTAGAATTTTTCTAATACTGAGCTACATGAACTATGATGTGGAATACTGTTATCCTCAAATATAATTTGCATTAATAATATGTTATTTACTTTGTAAAGATGTTAGACATCACTAATTCTGTTCTGTTTTAATGCTCATGTGTGAAGTTTATGTTTCAAAAGTTATTCTGATCTTCATGTATGTACTTATGTCATAATTTTTGTAACACTGATGTGCATGTTTATTTCTATTCTTTTGTAAAGCCTGTTTTACTACAAAAGTTGTCTGTACTATTATGTTCTTTAATGATATATTTTGTACCTTTGTTATTGTATTCTTATGTTATAAAATTGTAATTGACACCATTTCATCAAATTAAGTAACTTGTAAGTTACATTTCACTGCACACATTTCTGTTGGTCATAGTATATGGATAATATGTGAGAAGTAGGGACTGATAGTGTTTGCACGTGTGTTAATAATTCAGCAAGGGACTGGTTAACAGCATTGCTCAATCTACGGACATTTCAAAAAAAAAAAAAAAATGTGAGTGCACAAGTGGTGGTTTATGGACTTGCTATATTGTCCACAAGACTCTTCGATGGTAATTGTGCACCTGCACAGTCGCAACAGATGGCTGCTGGCCATCTCTACAATGACTGAAGTGGGTCTGCACCTTCGATGGCCCACCAAAACCACTATTTCTACAAGGACTGCAGTGGGTCTGCACCTCAGGTGGCCCACCAATACCATAATCTCTACTAGGACTACAGTGGGTCTGCTCTGTGATGACCAACCTTCCAATATTCTTCAAAACTTCGACTGACTCTGCTGTGGCTTTGCTCTGTTGCGGCCCATTACCTGTCAGCATGTATTTCCGTTGGAAGGACAACACTACTTCTTCAAGACTGCATGGAAATCCACTACTTCCATGTGCATTTTCTTTTACGATTCATACTTTGAGAAAAACACTGCAGTTTTACTGTCATGAACGATCAGGACTGTTTTTATGGACTATGAGAAAATTTTTGCGTTTGACCAACATTGTATCAATAAGTGTGTGCATTTAATATCTTTTTTTGTGTAATTAAAAATTTTTTTTTTCAAATCTGTATTGACCACTGATCAAAACAATTTGTAAAATATTTTGTGGGGAGCATGGGGGCTGTCTAAGTAGGCTGTTTAGGTTCTTTTTATTGGTAATGCCACATAGCGCTCTGTATGAAAAATCACTGGCTGTGCTGTGTGCAGTCAGTGGCTGGTTGGCATTGTTGTAATACTAGCCATTGTAGTGTTGGGCAGCGGCAGCTCGATGTGAACAGCGCGTAGCGTTGCGCAGTTGGAGGTGAGCCGCCAGCAGTGGTGGATGTGGGGAGAGAGATGGCGGAGTTTCGAAATTTGTAAGACTGGATGTCATGAACTGCTATAATATTATGAATATTAAGGTAAACACATTGTTTGTTCTCTATTAAAATCTTTCATTTGCTAACTATGCCTATCAGTAGTTAGTGGCTTCTGTAGTTTGAATCTTTTATTTAGCTGGCAGTAGTGGCGCTCGCTGTATTGCAGTAGTTCGAGTAACGAGGATTTTTGTGAGGTAAGTGATTTGTGAAAGGTATAGGTTAACGTAGTCAGGGCCATTCTTTTGTAGAGATTTTTGAAAGTCAGATTGCGCTGCGCTAAAAAAATATTGTGTGTCAGTTTAAGCACAGTCATGTACAATTTTTCTAACGGGACGTACACGAGTTTCGTGTGCGACTTTCCTGCAGAAAACGTATCCTCCGCACATTGCCAACACTGAATTATCCAGCTTCCTACTCCGGACATAGCTCGTTTCCGAAGATCTTTCCTATGATCACATCTGTTCGTCCCATAGACTGTTGGCCATTACACATGTGACTCGAAGAAGGATGCGATATAATGAAATATTCCTTATTGAGCGCATCATCTATAGTAGTAAGAACACTTGATTACAGTTGTAATTTAGCAACTGTAAATATAATTGTGATGTCACCGCCAGACACCACACTTACTAGGTGGTAGCCTTTAAATCGGCCGCGGTCCGATAGTATACGTCGGACCCGCGTGTCGCCACTATCAATGATTGCAGACCGAGCGCCGCCATACGGCAAGTCTAGAGAGACTTCCTAGCACTCGCCTAGTTGTATAACCGACTTTGCCAGCGATGGTTCAGTGACTTCTATGCTCTCATTTGCCGAGACAATAGTTAGCATAGCCTTCAGCAACGTTCTTTGCTACGACCTAGCAAGGCGCCATTATCTGTTACCATTGATATTGTGAATCATGTACTGTCACGAGCGACGTTCTTCATTAATGGATTAAAGTTAAGTATTCCACCACCTACGTCCGTTTTTCTCAATTCTAATTCCCTTGTCATGTTCCAGACCTCACGCCAGCCTGCGTGAGCTGAGACGCGTGTATTTCGGCCTCCTTCAGTAATACGGTGTTGGCTCTCCTGCCAACCACAACAATAATAGCCTGTAGCTGCAGAATTTTTTATAACAGACGACATGACAGATTTCGGAAATCATATTGCCATCTTCAGATAGCAGAAATTTTCCAAAAATTACATCAGTGCATATAGAACACAACAGCTACTCGTATCGTAAAGTATATGTTGCTAGCTGTCAAGCATACTGAGCGTAAATCGGGTTCGAAATTCTTATGCTTAAGTCAGAATATCCTTAAAATTACAATTACCCGTGCCCTAGACCAAATATAAAGCCAACGCTTTCCCTGGAATGTTAATGTCATTATATATTATTGGTACTCTAATCAATTTACAGTTGAATAAAAAGGGGTTACAGTGTGAGTGTGTATGCATTCTTTACAAGCTTTAAACGTTTGTGACATTGGCAACTAACCTCTATGCCAAACACAAGTGAAGCGTCAAAGGACACCGATATATATTGAAAAACTATGGGCTACCTAGTCAAGCGTGAAGTTAGGTGAAAACTCATCCGTAAGGACGTCATACGATAAAATACAAGTTGCTAAGATCGCTGGATTTATCTTGTCATAGATGAAAATACGGAAGTGATTTCTATCTTATATATTAACCGTCATCATGAGATGTTCACAACTAAAAAAAAATGGTTCAAATGGCTCTGAGCACTATGGGACTTAACATCTGTGGTCATCAGTCCCCTAGAACTTAGAACTACTTAAACCTAACTAACCTAATGACGTCACACACATCCATGCCCGAGGCAGGATTCGAACCTGCGACCGTAGCAGTCACGCGGTTCCGGACTGAGCGCCTTAACCGCGAGACCACCGCGGCCGGCTGTTCACAACTAACTTTGCGTTTAAAATTAGGAGAAATTTATGTGGGAATATCATCTGTGAAAAAATAAACCGTTTATTTTGCACTGTAAAAAACTGTCGGTGAGAGTAGGGGTACACAAGGAGTGAGACGTAGTACACCGAGCTGCACCTCTTGTCGTTAAATATGGCACTGTCAGGGTTGAGCATAAAACTGAACTGCACTTGGCTGACAGATACAGCTTTAGTTATTTCACGCTGCTACAGCTTTATAAGAGACTCTTTCAAATGAAGTGTCTTTGGAGTCGTGGTGAGTCAGTTTCTCACGAATCACTGACCAGATATTTTTAGTGGGTGAAAGATCTGACGAATGTGCACTCCAGAGCAACAGCTAAACACACTCACTGTACGCCAGAAAAGGACACGTGGCAGTTACGCAGTCATGTGTTTGTAACGTAGCAAGCAATTTTGCACGACCTTCTCATTTATTGTGTAGTTGAGTCTGTAATTGGAGGGCAATAATAGCGTGGATGTGAATGATAATGTTTCATTGAAGTTTTTCAGATCATAGTAACTGTACATAAAGAGCTCTGACTAGTTTCATGTCTTTACATTTTACGTATTGGTGAACTCCTTTATTTTCTGAATGCTTTCTGTGTGCATGGGAAAGCACAACGCACTGGATTTGGGCACCCTGAAGCAGAGAATGCAGCGGAAATATCGGACCCTTGCTACCAGTGCAGACTGCAGCCTCAGGTGTCTCTATGAAAGCCGGGACTCTGGTCAAGCCACGTGGTGGGTGAGGTGGGGGTAGAGGGTGGGGTGGGAGAAGAACAGACTGTTGTGCATTTTATTGCCGAGCCCTGCCCAGTGGCTGAACTGTGGCTGGGAGGGGACTGTAGCAGTAGAAGAAAAGCCCTTGTCCATGTTTTGGAGAAAGCCCTTTGATGATAACCATGTTATGCTTTTCAAACGAAACACGGCTTGCAGAAGACAACGGCCTAGTCTCGTGAACAGCTTACTAATTTCAGAGAACCTTTGACGCAAGGTTTGCTGCTCACTGCAAAAACGCAGCATTGGTAAATTTGTCAGTGATGTCACCGAGACGGAGCTGAAGCAACAGTTTTTTAGAAGTACAAGGGTGTATTGTAATATCATTGGCATTTTATCGTGACATGTTGTCTCTGTCGGAATTTGTGTGTCTGAAGGAACCCGACTTTTAGTCACTCGTGATGCGTTTTCCACTATTTGTGGGCATGACCTGTACGGCAGGAAGAAGTGTGAGGGCGTAAGACTAAACTACAAATTAGTACGTTCGCCAGCTAGATGTGGAGGAGTATGCATCTTATGCATATCAGGCACATACATTGGAGACAGACACTGGTGTGCAACTAGGTATTATAGATGAGCGGACTACGGTGTTGTTAGAACGGTAGCATGAGCCTCACCCTCTTCCACAGAACATTCTTATAATGACAGATTTCTACACAACTATCAGTGATCTTAGTTAGCAGCACCGGAGTGATAGGGCTTTTCTTGGTCCACACTTGCAGAAATCAGTACAGTCTCCTCTCAGGTCCAGCACTGTTCTGGTGAATGTATGAATTTCTCAAAAGCTATCAAGGGCACAGTCACTATTTTTCGATTGGGTTAACAAGGTGTGAGGATAAGCTTCAGACTGCCATTAGCATCAGTTAGAGCTTGCAGCAAGAGTTTGTTAATGATTTCATATTCATTCATCATCTATGTGGAATAATTATGTATTAATTGAATTAATTTATTAAAATGTCCCGTATTAAAAATTTGACATATGAAACTTCCCCTTTGAAAAATTAAGAATGACAGTGCTGGAAAAACTCTTACGTTGTTTGATACAGAAACAGCTGAGTAAAACTCAACGTACTCAAACTGTTTTCTCTTTACTTCTTCTGATCATCATTTAACTGACACACAATATTTTAGCGCAACGCAGTCTGATTTTCAATAGTCCCTACAAAAGAATGGTCTTGACTAAAAATGGTCTATATCCTTCATGAATCACTTACCTCACAAAAATCTTAGTTACTCGAACTACCGCATTACAGCGAGCGCCAATACTGCCAGCTAAATAAAAGATTCTAACCACTGAAGGCACTAACTAGTGATACGAATAGTTAACAAATGAAAGACTTTGATACAGAACTGCAGATGTCCACTTTAGGATATTTAGGTAGTGTCTTAAATCATTCGTGCTCGTAATTAAAGTCGTGTGCATAAAATTATAGCTTAGATTTTAAATGCGTGTTAAAAGAAAGCTTCATGGAGTCCTCGATGATAGGACACAACTACAGGCCTGTACACATGAAAAAGGTTATTGTCGAAATTAACGACTACGTGAACGACTAGTGATGTTGGTGATGGCACCCCATACCACCACGCTAGCTGCTGGGCCCAAATTATGACGGCGAATGCAGTCTGACAAAATTAGTTCTTCTCGTAACTTTCACTCACGGATATGTCCAGAATCTGGATTCATCATAAAAGATCGCCTGCTGCCGCTCTTGTGTACAGTGATGACATCTTGTGCAAAACTGTCAGCGCGCTTCTCTCTGCTGGCTCACAAACAATAAACTTCAACAATGGTTCCTGTGACGACAGTCGGTGGTGCTCCAGACTTCGCACTGACGATGGGACACTTGGCTTGGTGCAAACAATTTCATTCCCCGTATCAGGAACCCCCTTTCAACTTCTTTCAGGTGCTAATAATGCTGTCGCAGAAGAGTACGTAGCATCTCTGTGCTCTTCAGAGTGATCAGTCAGCATATGATAATTAAACCCCTTACACAGATTATAACAGAGCGACGTTTTAAGAATTTGGGAGATATTGATCGTTTTCATACGTTGCACCTTGTATAATCTACCAGGCCTGGTAGCAACACAGACAGCACTGATGCCACCAAGTGACAGTTTCACCTGACACACACGCTGATGGTGTATGCAGGTACGAAATTACATTGACAACCGAGCCCAGGCTCCACTTCACTTCTTGTCAGGCAATGTGTGTATGTATACATGTACACATGGTGAACGAGAAATGTTACGACGAAGCTCGGGTTTGCAGAGAGTGTCTTGGGAAACAAATCGACGATAGGAATCCATATGCAGAAACATAACCCAAACACACTACAGATCCTCGAAATTATAGGTACCAGCGCCTGCCACTAGGCCATCCCTTCAGCAGCAAACGTGACTTTGTATGCTGACGGACTGTAGGCAAAAAATGGTGCGTTGTTGTCTGCCATTCAGTGATCACGGCTGATTGCCATGATCGTCATTAGTGAAGCTGGAACTAGCTTCTGTGTAGATAGGCCTTGTCTTCTATGTTGCGATGTTGCGTACTTTCAGTGGATGATGGTTTCACTCATGGAGCTCCATCCGTAGATTATTTTTCTCCTGGGACGTCTAATATCTCGAACGTTTTTCGTTTTACACGATAAAAATAAACTGAAGATGGAAACCTGTGTTCTAAACTGTCATCCACGAAGGCAACAACGCCTCATAGGAAAAAAACGCCTGTATAAGCAGCAACTAGCTCCATAATGAGATTTTCACTCTGCATCGCAGTGTGCGCTGATATGAAACTTCCGGGCAGATTAAAACTGTGTGCTGAACCGAGACTCTAACTCGGGACCCTTGCCTTTCGCGGGCAAGTGCGGGCGAGTGATAGAGCACTTGCCCGAGAAACACAAATGTGCTTGGTTCGAGTCTCGGTCTGGCGAATAGTTTAAATCTGGCAGGAAGTTTCAATTAGCTCCATCTTCTCCATTGGCGATCGTGGCAATCAGTCGTCATCGCTGAATGACGAGCAGTATTGCGAGACGCTCCGCCTGTAGTCTGTCAGCATACAGAGTCGTTCACATCCTTGATTTGTTCGTCAAGGCACCCTCTGGAATTCCTCGAAGTTTACCACAACATTTCTGGGACATCCTATATACGAGATGTTTCGAAGTATTTGCATCAAATGCCTGCAGGCTACAGATCACGTACGGGGAACAGCTCCTGTTACAAAATCGTTCTCTGACACTTCTTGACGATTACAGGCCTCTTTTAGTATTCGCCCTCCTGTGACGACGAGATTTCACCGAACTAGTGGTGTCTACTAACCAGGGGTGCTGCACACTACAGACCCTGGTAATTAACAGAGTAACCTTAAACAAGAAAACTTTAACAATGAGTGTTTCTAAGCAGAGAAAGATATTTCGTAAGTGAGTCACGAACTTTAGTTCCTCTGCGCGAAGGTGACTGACTTGTGGGCAACACACAAGGCATACGCACTCCTCAAAATGCTTACGCCCTTTCACCTCTCAGGAGGCAGAACCAATACAAAAGCGTCAGTAGCTTGTCGAGGTAACGCCAGCGAATATTTTCTCTCTAACAAAAGATTTTCCCCAACACAAGATCTGGCACACCTGGACGTTTGGTACAAGAGCTATAGTTTGCAGGCCTTAACTCAGTGACAATGATAGTTTCAGTCTCCTCTGAAGGTATGCTCTGGTAGCTCAGCTGTTGAGTCCACTTCTGCAATACGCACGAAATTCGGGTCTAATCCCAGTGTTGTAGTAAGCTACTTTTGCAAAATCTGATGATTCCCCAAAAAGGGTGAAACGCATTACTGGCATTAAATAATTTTGCAACCGAGACTGTTTTGTTCTAAATCACTTTTAAATCGATTGCTGTAACTGGGTTCCACAATGGAATGGGAAAATTTTTACATATTGATTACGTCGAGTGTTGTGTATAACTGAATAGAGTACGCTGACGGTATTCCATTGGTGTCATCGCCACTGATCCATTCATTTCACTTCAGCGTATATCATTCATTTCATACTAAGTGATTCAGCTGCCCCTAACGATGTCGGTTTATGCAAATCACAATCTTCAATCTGTCCTTCAAAAACCACGTACAAGATGTTCCGATGCCCTCGTCCGCTACTGGAATACTATTAGTCATACAGAAAAAATGGAGAGTACCTGTTTGTAGGAAACTTAATGTAGCTAAATTTTCTACTGTGACACATTTTCGCTAGAGGTCGTGCTTTTCGAGTTATTCAAGAATGACGTACAAAAGTGACATTCAGACGCACGCCCACGCACACAGCCCCTATAGGTGATGATATCCAGTCTCACCTACCACTGTAAAAAAATTTGCCATTGCACGAATTACTTTCCACATTCGAACATTTTTGGGTTTCACTGCCACCGGATTAGTCGAGCCCTTACAAATTGAAAAATTGATGTTTATGTAAATTTTATCTAACAATTTTAAGAATTTTAACAGCATACAATACTTTCATCGTTGCATTCGTCAGATCTTAAAACTACGAAACCACTGTGCTTAAGAGTTAAGTTTGGATTGAATTATCAAGTCTCAGCGTAGTGTTCACAAAAGTAGTTTTCCTTCCACTAAGGTTGCGGGCGCATTTAAACTAATAATGTTAACGAAATAGCAGAGAACACTGGTGCCCTGGTGGCGTAATAGCCCAATCAGTAGAGGTGAAACATCGGTAAGAGTTCGTGTAGCCAGAAATTTTTGTGCAGGGGTAGGAGGGAGTGCCACGAAGAACATACTACAAATAATGACTGGTGAGGGCTGAGTGACCGGATGGAGGTACGTTTGAAGGACACTTTTGTACGTTTTCCTTAAATGACTCGAAAACCTTGACCTCCTGCAAAAACGTATCCACGACCAAATTTAACAACATTAAAATTCCTACGCTAGTGTCCTGTAAATTTTTTTTTTCTGTAGGACTAATAGTTTGTGCGTAACGAAACAGAGAATATAAAAATCTCGCCTGATGTGACATGGCAGGTGTATAAAATGTCATCGTAGGGTCAGCTCAGTCACCCTGTATGTGACCAGAATAATCTCGCCCGGCCATCTCTTTCGCTAGGTTACGGCTCAGAGCAGCCCAGTAACGTGTGCCTGCACGCCTCAGTTTGACGTGCGTGCCGGGGATCTGACGTACAGCTCGGTGGGCAGTATCACTGACGCATCCGCCGCTTGAATGGCCGCGGCTGACGCGACCGGAGTCCGATGCGAGCCGTCCGCGTGACGCCGCGACGCGTCCAGCAGCGCCGCCCCGGCGATCGATGGCGCCATAAATCCCGGACAGCGGCGTGGGCGGCGGCGGCACTGCGGGACGCCAGTGTGTGGGCGGCGGCGGCGGGCGCTGATAGCGGGCGAGGCCACCCCGCCGGCTCCACTCCATTCACAGATCAACCCGGTCTATTTTATTGTTACGTCACTCACAGCCAAATACAGTCGCATTACAACAAATCACAAAGCCGTATGACTGCTTGCCTTAACACAATCATCGTCAAGGTCGTTATAGAAATACACTATAAGAAAAAAAAGAAAAACCGACGCACCATGATGAAATTATCCGAAGAGAACTCAGTTGTTGTTATGTAGAGGTACAGAAAAACAAATTTCTTTCTTTCTTGTGGCCTTCAACCCGCTGCAACGTGGGTTCGACCGGGTTACTATTGAACAATGTCAGTTGTGGAGGGTGGCCGGATGCCTTCCCTGCCTCTACCTAGAACCCCTCGGGACAGACTTGGTGTACCCAAGCTGTACATGTCAAGTGTGAACCATGGAATATTGCGAACGTTTTTCAAATGTCTCCGAGTCGTGTAACCGAGGAAGAACGTGGGGACCAGCCCAGTATTCACCTAATGGGATGTCGAAAACCACCTAAAAACCACACCCAGGCTTGCCCCCCGTCTTTAATCCGCCAGGCAGATGCATTCCTGGGCCGGTGCGCATACCGGAGTCCAGGAAGCAGCGTCTTGGCGCTCTAGACTTCCCTAGTGGGTCAGGTACAGACAAACAAATGACTGCAACCTATTCAGAAAACTTGAATGTCAGTCAGGTTGGTATGCAACAGCTATCCTGCGTATCCATGGTATTAGAGGGAGCTGTTGAGGGCGAAGACTATAAAGGAAGACAGAGATTGGAATACATCCAACAGATGGGACACTGGCTGCAAGTGCTACTCCAAGATGAAGAGGGTGCCAGAGCAGAGGAATTCGTGGCAGGTCGCATCAAACCAGTTAGAAGACTGATGCCTCAACAAAAATGATAAAAAGCCCTGCAGTTATTCAAATATTTGTTCGCTGGTTCAAATGGTTCAAATGGCTCTCCGCTCTATGGGACTCAACATCTGAGGTCATACGTCCCCTTGAACTACTTAAACCTAACTAACCTAAGGACATCACACACATCCACGCCCGAGGCAGGATTCGAACCTGCGACCGTAGCGGTCGCGCGGTTCGAGACTAAAGCGCCTAGAACTGCTCAGCCACACCGGCCGGCTGTTCGCTGGTCATCGGAGTAATTTCGAAAAGGGTCTTATTACCGTGCAGTCATTGAGAAATATATTCTAAGAAAAAATAGACGCACTACCAAAGAACTACCCAAATGGGACGAACCATCAGTCCTGGTTTTCGGATCGTATTGCGGGCAACAGTGAGGTTGGTATCCTACTGTTATCCGGTGCGGCTCCAGACACTCTCCTGTTTTCAGTCTCAGTGACTGGAGTGGAATTGTCTTCATTGATGAGTCCCGTTTCGAACTGAATCTTAATCACTAGCAAAGATGTGTCTGGAGATGGCCAAGACGCTGATGGGGTATCAATTTGACTGATATTCAACTTTTCTCAAACTTCGTTTAACGGTGTTTTCTTTTTTTTAGCCTATTTAGATTCACATATAGATATCTTCTTTAAACATTGACAGCTGATCACGTATTTAGAGGAGAAGGTGCTCTTATGCTAAAACCACAGAGTACTGGACATATCTTGATACAACGAAGGTAGCAGGGAAGGCGAATGGTCAACTTCGGTTTATGGGTAGAGTTCTAGGCCCGCGCAGGACACAGAAAATAGAACACTGGTGCGAAGCATTCTTCAGTACTGCTCGAGTGTTTTGGATCCGCACTAGGTTAGGTTGAAGGGACATGTTGAAGAAATTTAGGTGAAAGACGCTGGATTTATTACCGCAGATTAGATCAACACGTAAATCATCGACGAAAAGAAATCTCAACACCGACGTAGAGAAAGTCGGTAGGCAACTTCTACATCTGAAAGAGGATGTCTATTTAAATTTTTCACCGACCGTAGACGCTATGAATATGCAAATCAGGTTCGCTTTAAATGTAAGCTGTAATGTTCGTGAGCGTTTGTTACATATGATGGTGAATGTGATGAGTTGAAGTTAGAACACCAATGACTTTAAGGCTACAAAAACGCGATTATTACCAAAAAATGGCTCTAAAACACTGTGAGACTTAACATCTGAGGTCATCAGTCCCCAAGACTTAGAACTACTTAAACATAACTAATTTAAGGACATCACACACATCCATGTCCGGGGCAGGACTCGAACCTGCGACCATAGTAGCAGCAGCGAGGTTCCGGTTATTTACATGTACATGTAAATAAACAGGTAGTTTCTGTAAATTTGTAAGCATGTTACTTGTAAATAAGCTGGCAAACAGTAATGTTAGACAAGTTTACTTCCATATTTTTTTAGGCTGGTACTCGGACCTTACTTTCCCTATCTCAGACTGTCCATCATCGTGTCAAATTTTTGCACGCTCTTATGGAAACACCTTTTATATTACACAGATGATTACATGTCGAATACTAACAAACAAATTCCTTAAGGGAGGATAAAATACATGGTTCAAATGGCTCTGAGCACTATGGGACTTAACATCTCAGGTCATTAGTCCCCTAGAACTTTGAACTACTTAAACCTAAGTAACCTAAGGACATCACACACATCCATGCCCGAGGCAGGATTCGAACCTCCGTCCGTAGCGGTCGCGCGGTTCCAGACTGAAGCGCCTAGAACCGCTCGGTCACCAACGGCCGAGTAAAATACATAACTCCACGATTTAACATATTCCATGTTATTCATTATACTATTAAACTGGTGAACAAGCGAAAACTTACTTCACACAAATAATTATACTGAAAGTAAAATTGTGATGTGGGAGCAACTGTGTGTGATGTCAGAGTACGTCAATCATTTAGTCCTCAAAAAACTATCTGCTAACCTAATACGGGTCAAAATGTCCCTAGTCTCACATGCGAACAGCCCACCTATCTCCGTTGAAGCATTAGTACCTTTACCATGAATAAATAAAAATAAAAGAAGCTCCTCTGACTATTAAGCATGGCAACGTAACCTGACATGGACAAAATCAATTAAACCTAATACCAGCTAGGGTCCAAATTATGAACGTTTCTCCTCTGTTCACCAACCATCGTTTTCTTCCTTGGACATCCGCAGATGACTGCCTTGGTCTCTCTCCGAACAAGATATGGCATACACACACAAACTAATTGTAAATCCACATGTCATACTTGGCCTCGAAAGGTCTAGTCAACATTCTACTCCTATCATGTACCATTCAGTGCATAGATAACGACTAAAGTGGACGTATCACGTGCCTTGGCTTGACTATCCTGTGGCTGCATCACTGAAGTGCACATTTGTAAACAAGTTGCCGATTTCTTCGTCATGGCTTCCCCCCCCCCCTTTTTTTGTATCTGAAACTCACAAATCTACGTTACTCAAATGCTTCAAATTTGTAATTCAATAAAATACGGCGAACAGAGAGCAATGCACAATGGTCTTCCTTTGCGCAGTACAGCAAATGCTGTTTCTTCCAGGGGAACCAAACCATCCTATTCCACCTTTTGGTCGACGTATTTTTTCGCCCTTCATTTCGCGGAACTAATGGCACCCTGCACTCAGTGTGCGATAAGCGATGTCTATAGCGAGAGAGCGACAGTGCGATCGCCTGGCACACGTACTGAGACGTGGAGCCTGTACATCTCTTGTACATCAGCAAACACGGGGTGGGACCGCTATCCCTGCCGGAACTAAGACCTTTGGGCTCGCCGCGAGTAATACGAGTTCCAGTGGAGCGGACACATCGAAATATCCACGAAAAAAAAGGCACTGGACTTCAACGCCGAGGCCAAACATATTCCACAAAACAGAATACCAAACACGCTGGTTATGCGAAACAAAACGAAGCCCAGACCCTTGGGCTCATCTCGAATAATACGTGAATCCCTGGCACAGTCCTAACCGAACACACCCACAAAAATCTACAGCACAACGCATCAGTGGCGTGGTAAAATGCAACGACGCAAAATGAACACAACACTCTCTCTCAGGGGTAAGACGACCAAATCATAGAGTCTAAAAAGTTTGGAACACTGATTGTGGATCAGGGCAATAAATTCCCTTCTGTAACACAGGATGTGATTATAATGTAATGGTCCTGTTCACATTCCTGAATCATTTCTTCAGGAAAGTGACAACAATGACGTCTGATTCTGATCTCTGCAACATAAATGTTTGTTATCTTTGTACAAAAAGGACACCTACACTGAAAAGCCAAAGAAACTGGTACACCTGTCTAACATCGTGCAGGGGCCCGGCGAGCACGTAGAAGTGCGGCAACACGACGTAGCATGGAATCGAATAATGTCTGAAGTAGTTCTGGAGGGAACTGACTCCATAAATCCGTAAGAGTACGAGGGGTGGAGATCTCCTCCGAACAGCACGTTGCAAGGCATCTCCGATACGCTCAGTAATTTTCATGCCTGGGGAGTTTGGTGGCAACCGGAAGTATTTAAATCCAGAAGAGTGTTCCTGGAGCCACTCTATAGCAATTCGAGACAGGTGTTGTGAGCATTTTCCTGCTGAAATTGCCGAAGTCCGTCGGAATGCACAATGGACAGGAATGAATGCTGGTGATCAGACAGGATGCTCATGTACGTGTCACCCGTCAGAGTCGTATCAAGGGTCTATATCATTCCAACTCAACAGACTCCACACCATTACAGAGCCACGGTCCCCTGCTGATATGCAGGTTGTCTCCATACCCGTACGCGTCCATCCGCTCGATACAATTTGAAACGAGACTTGCCCGACCAGGCAACCAGTTTCCCGTCATCAGCAGTCCAATGTAGGTGTTGACGGGGCCCAGGCGAGGTGTAAAGCCTTGTGTGTGCTGTCGTGAAGGGTACACGGGTGGATCTTCGGCTCCGAAATCCCATATCGATGATGTTTTGTTAAATTGTTCACACGCTTACACTTGTTGATGGCCCGGCATTCAACCTGCAGCAAATTTTGAAATTGTTGCACCTCTGTCACGCTGAAAGATTCTCTTTAATCGTCGTCGGTCCCGTTCTTGCAGGATCGTTTTCCGGCAGTAGCGATATCGGAGATTTGGTGTTTTACCGGATACTTTATACTCGCGGTACACTCGTGAAATAATCGTACGGGAAAATCAACACTTCATCGCTGCCTCGGAGATGATGTGTCCCATCGCTCGTGAGCCGACTATAACACCAGATTCAAATTCACTTAAATCTTGATGACCTGCCATTGTAGCGGCAGTAAACGATATCACTACTACACCAGACATGGATGTCTTTAACAGGTGTTGCCCACGGTAGCTCCGTATTCTGCCTGTTTACATATCCCTGTACCTGAACACTCTTTCACCTTCTCCTTTATCCTAGATTATTTTAATGTTTTGAGTTCATCAGCATTGTTATGGACAGTTCTTTTGATGCGTACTGGTCCACTGTAGACACAGCTGCTTCTGTTTGTTGGAGAGGCGAAACGCTTTAAGTAAAACTTTTTGTCAAACGAAAAATTCTCACCCTCAGGCTTCCCTGAGAGAGTGTTTCTTCCTTCTCCTCCCTGCATTCTGTATGTTGCGCGGTGCAACCTCTCATCTTCTTGTGGTGCCCTAGGATTCTTTGGGGGGGTAGTCAACGTTTTGTCGTACCAGGTCCATAGTCTAACGATTCTTTAGGGCAGTAACAGGTAAATCATTGCTGTTCCATGGGATACCTCGTTCATAATACACTACTGCTCATTGAAATTTCTACACCACGAAGAAACATGCTACAGACGCAAAATTTAACCGAAAAGAAGAAGATGCTGTGATATGCAAATGATTAGCTTTTCAGAGCATTCACACAAGGTTGGCGGCGGTGGCGACACCTACAAGCGTGCTGACATGAGGAAACTTTCCAACAGATTTCTCATACAGAAGCAGCAGTTGACCGGCGTTGCCTGGTGAAACGTTGTTGTGGTGCCTCGTGTAAGGAGGAGAAATGCTTACCATCACGTTTCCGACTTTGATACAGGTCTGATTGTAGCCTATCGCGATTTCGGTTTATCGTATCGAGGCATTGCTGCTCGCGTTAGTCGAGATCCAATGACTGTTAGGAGAATTAGGAATCGGTGGGTTCAGGAGGGTAATACGGAACGCCGTGCTGGGTCCCAACGGCCTCGTACCACTAACAGTCGAGATGACAGGTACCTTATCCGCATGGCTGTAATGGATGGTGCAGCCACGTCTCGATCCCTGACTCAACAGATGGGGACGCTTGCTAAGACGACAACCATCTGCAGTAACAGTTCGACGACGTTTGCAGCAGCATGGACTGTCAGCTCGGAGACCATGGCTGCGGTTACCCTTGACGCTGCGTCACAGACAGGAGCGCCTGCGACGGTGTATTCAACGACGAACCTGGGTGCACGAATGGCAAAACGTCATTTTTTCGGATGAATCCAGGTTCTGTTTACAGCATCATGATGGTCGCATCCGTTTTTGGCGACATCGCGGTGAACGCACATTGGAAGCGTGTATTCGTCATCGCCACACTGGCGTATTACCCGGCGTGAAGGTATAGGGTGCCAATGATTAAACGTCTCGATCACCTGCTGTTCGCACTGACGACACTTTGAACAGCGGACGTTACACTTCAGATGTATTACGACTTGTGGCTCTACCCTTCATTCGATGCCTGCGAAACCCTACATTTCAGCAGGATAATGCACGACCTCGTGTTGCAGGTCCTGTACGGGCATTTCTGGATACGGAAAATGTTCGACTGCTGCCCTGGCCAAAAAATTCTCCAGATTTCTCACCAATTGAAAACGTCTGGTCAATGGTGGCCAAGCAACTGGCTCGTTGATGAACTGTGGTATCGTGTTGAAGCTGCAGCTGTACCTGTACACGCAATCCAAGCTCTGTTTGACTCAATGCCCAGGCGTCATTACGGCCAGAAGTGGTTGTTCTGGGTACTGATTTCTCAGGATCTACGCACACAAATTGCGTGAAAATGTAATCACATGTCAGTTCTAGTATAATATATTTGTCCAGTGAATACCCGTTTATCATCTGCATTTCTTCTTGGTATCGTGTAGTGTTTTGCGCAATGCATACGACACAAATTGCCCAATTCCTTCCTCATGTACCGAGCAAGGTTGCGCAGGACTCGCATTTAGGAGGGCGATGGTTCAAACTCGCGTCCGGTCACCCTAATTTAGGTTTCCCGTAACTCCCCTAAATCGCTTCAGGCAAATACCTGGACGGTTCCTTTGAAAGGGGATGGCTGATTTCTTTCCCCATTCTTCCATGATCCGAGCTTGTTCTTCGTCTCTAATGACCTCTCTGTCAACGGTACCTTAAATACTATATTTTCCTCCCTGCTCCTTCCTCAAGCGTTTATTCCAACAATTTTGAAAATATTGCGCTTATTATAACATGTTTGTTAAGTCTTCAGCTGCGTTTGCGCACATTCGCTTCCCTGTGACTCTCATGCGTTCGATATTCTGTGGAACATCGTCCCGTCGACTGTTATGATCGAGCACTTCACTGATCCCGTCATAGATCTGCGTATCAAACCTTCTAATTGGCACGAAATTACGCGACTGCTCCGTTACTGTGGCAAGGACCGTGGTGGACAAACATAAGTAGATCTCTGCTGTGGGGATACAGTGATGTTTATCGGTTCAGTAACATAGGAGAGAGTGCCAGTCCAACTCGTTTCCGGTATTGCTTGTCTTTGACATTTCTCGTCGACATTCTGTCTATTACCGCACTGTATTTCCAACTGTTTTATACGAACGCGTGTGTTCGTATATCCTTCATGATCTCCACTTGTCGCTCGGCACCGCGCTAATGGTCTCGCTTCAGCTGTGACAGTTTTGTCTGTTAGTCTTCCGCCGACCGGAGTGGCCGAGCTGATCTAGACGCTACATTCTGGAACCGCGCTACCGCTACGGTCACAAGTTCGAATCCTGCCTTGGGCATAGATGTGTGTGATGTCCTTAGGCTAGTTAGCTTTACGTAGTTCTAAGTTCTAGGGGACTGATGACCTCGGAAGTTAAGTCCCATAGTGCTTAGAGCCATTTGATTTGTTGGTCTTGAAGTGTCTTAATTTTCTTAGAGTACCGTGATATCAAGTAAAAATAATTGAGAAAAATGAGAGGAGACAGGACACAAGAGGCTTGTAACATCTCAAGGATACATTCCAGTTCACTAATTACCTGGGCTTCTTTCGGTTTCATTCACATATGGACTGCAGTAGGAATGCCTGTTGAAATGCCTTTGTACATGCCGCAACTAATGTAATATTTTCCTCACGATACGCAAGGAGTCGTAAGATATTCCTAGATTAATCATTACTAACTGGTTCTTGAAACTTGGTGGGTAGGCTTTCTCGGAAGAGATTCCATCTAAGAGTACCTGCCAGCGTCCCTGTCACACTCTCTTGCCAATCAAACAAACCAGAGACCAGTGGTGCTGTCCTTCTCTGTATATTTTCAATATCCTGCCTTAGTCTTATTTGGCCTGTGCCTCACACTTGGGCAATACTGTAGGATGGACGAGTGAAATATAAGCGATCTGTTTTGTAGACTGAACGCATTTTTCGAGTATTCTGCCAACGAACCAAAACCTACCACCTCCTTTAATTACAAATGAGTGTTTGTGACCTTTCCATTTCGTACCATTGCGAAGAATTACATCCAGGTATATGTATGAGCTGACCGTTTCCAGTTCTGACTTGTTGACAGTGTTGTCATTGTGTTCTATGTTCTTTTTGTCTTGTGAAGTACACACTTCCGAAAATTTAAAAAAGCTACCAGTGTGTGCACTACTTTGAAGTCGTATCGAGATGCGGTTGAATATTTGTGCAGCTTTCTTCCGACAGTACTTCATTACAGATAACTGCACCACCAGTGAAAAGTCTGAGGTTACTGTTTATATTGTCAGCAAAATCATTAGTGGAGCGGTACCGGATGGCTTCCTAAAACCAAAGATTACGGAATCCACCTCGGCGTCTTTTCTATGGTGCACTGGGGTTTCATTTTCGTCCTCTGTAAAGTCCAAAGCACGATTATAAAAACTGTCCCTTTAATTCTGGTACGACGTCCGCCATATAGGCTTATAATTAATTGCATCTGCCCGACAGCGCTTCTTGAAACGGAAATGACTTGCATTTTCTTCCTACCGCTTGAGACTTTTCGTTGTTCGTATTGCCTACGATAAACTACTGCTAGAAGCGGACGAAGTTCCTTCGCTTCATTTCTCTGTAATGTCACACGTATCTCATCTGATTCTGGTCACTTTGCGCTGTTCAGCGATCTTAATTGATATTTGATAGATGATCGCTTATCTCAATACCTGTCAATCTGGCATTCGTGAGATGGTAGAACCGTAGTACGATTTTGCACAGTGAAATAGTCTCGTAAGGCCGAATTCAGTATATCAGCCTTCTCTCTGCCAACTTCTGTTTCGATGCCAGAATGCACAGATGATTTCTATCAGGTTATTGACTTTACGATCGACCAAAATTTCTTAAGAATTACGTTAGATGTAATGGCAAAATTTTACTTCCTAGTTCTTTTACGCTTCGAGCACTGATCTCTTGGCGTTTATTTTGGACTCGTTCAGCTTATCTTTCTCAATTAGTCTACGACTTCACTTCTACAACGTCACTTGAATCTTAGCTAAAACTTCTTAACACCGCTACTGAACTACTATGGGTCACCATATTTCTCGGAGCGTGCTGGTCTAACGCGAGATGAATAATGCTTCTTTAATTTTATCCATTTTGTCTCGAAATGTTCGTCCTCAGAGCTAAATATTGGAGTTTCACTACTGGAATACTCTGCAGTGTGATTCCTGACACTCTTTTTAAGCAATAATACTTTCCTACCTTTCTTAACATCATATATGTTACAAATGAGAAAGTGTGTGTGTTCATATTTTTATCTCTCCTTCACGGTGAAACGATTCGACGGGTTTTGGATTTTACTTAAAATGGAGACAGGTTATACCCTGAATTAACACATAGGATACGTTATATATACATACACCTATCAAAATGGGTGGGTGTGGCAGTGAAAAAGAAGTGTGGCCCACAAGCAGCGAATACGTATAATTCATTCACTCAGTATTTGAAAATGAGAGCCCTTAGTGACTTACAATAAACTTCACACTTAATATCAAATATATACGAACTTTTTTCTCGTTTGCAACCCCTCTAGGATGATGAAAGAAAAAAAATTACCGTTTACGACAGTATCGCTGTTCATGCAGTAAAACTCCCGCATCGTCATTGACCTTTTAATTTAATACTTCTTTACTCGTAACCCCACTCACAACACATTCCGCAGACAGTAGCCACATTTACCACTGGAAGCACCTGCAAAATTATGCCACTGTACGACATGTAGCTCAGGAGATACACATTGAACTGCGAGGAAACGAAACAGCATGGCGAAATTCCCTACAGGTAGGTAAAATATTAAAAAGGTACAGTACCACCCGACATTGAAAATAGGTGCAACATTCTTCGTTATTCTTGTCAGAACAACATATTTTTTTGTAATAATAGCTCAATTTCACTTAATATACCGAAGACAGACACCAGTGTAAGAAAGAAGGACAATTTATTTATTTAATTGATCACATGTGCACTCTCACAAAATAATTCCCAACATCCAATTTGGTTAGATCTGTGGAATGAATGAAGGTATGGTTGTCTGATAACCGTAGATAGTGAATGTGCAATATACACTCCTGGGAATGGAAAAAAGAACACATTGACACCGGTGTGTCTCACCCACCATACTTGCTCCGGACACTGCGAGAGGGCTGTACAAGCAATGATCACACGCACGGCACAGCGGACACACAAGGAACCGCGGTGTTAGCCGTCGAATGGCGCTAGCTGCGCAGCATTTGTGCACCGCCGCCGTCAGTGTCAGCCAGTTTGCCGTGGCATACGGAGCTCCATCGCAGTCTTTAACACTGGTAGCATGCCGCGACAGCGTGGACGTGAACCGTATGTGCAGTTGACGGACTTTGAGCGAGGGCGTATAGTGGGCATGCGGGAGGCCGGGTGGACGTACCGCCGAATTCCTCAACACGTGGGGCGTGAGGTCTCCACAGTACATCGATGTTGTCGCCAGTGGTCGGCGGAAGGTGCACGTGCCCGTCGACGTGGGACCGGACCGCAGCGACGCACGGATGCACGCCAAGACCGTAGGATCCTACGCAGTTCCGTAGGGGACCGCACCGCCACTTCCCAGCAAATTAGGGACACTGTTGCTCCTGGGGTATCGGCGAGGACCATTCGCAACCGTCTCCATGAAGCTGGGCTACGGTCCCGCACACCGTTAGGCCGTCTTCCGCTCATGCCCCAACATCGTGCAGCCCGCCTCAAGTGGTGTCGCGACAGGCGTGAATGGAGGGACGAATGGAGAAGTGTCGTCTTCAGCGATGAGAGTCGCTCCTGCCTTGGTGCCAATGATGGTCGTATGCGTGTTTGGCGCCGTGCAGGTGAGCGCCACAATCAGGACTGCATACGACCGAGGCACACAGGGCCAACACCCGGCATCATGGTGTGGGAAGCGGTCTCCTACACTGGCCGTACATCTCTGGTGATCGTCGAGGGGACACTGAATTGTGCACGGTACATCCAAACCGTCATCGAACCCATCGTTCTACCATTCCTAGACCGGCAAGGGAACTTGCTGTTCCAACAGGACAATGCACGTCCGCATGTATCCCGTGCCACCCAAAGTGCTCTAGAAAGTGTAAGTCAACTACCCTGGCCAGCAAGATCTCCGGATCTGTCCCCCATTGAGCATGTTTGGGACTGGATGAAGCGTCGTCTCACGCGGTCTGCACGTCCAGCACGAACGCTGGTCCAACTGAGGCGCCAGGTGGAAATGGCATGGCAAGCCGTTCCACAGGACTACATCCAGCATCTCTACGATCGTCTCCATGGGAGAATAGCAGCCTGCATTGCTGCGAAAGGTGGATATACACTGTACTAGTGCCGACATTGTGCATGCTCTGTTGCCTGTGTCTATGTGCCTGTGGTTCTGTCAGTGTGATCATGTGATGTATCTGACCCCTGGAATGTGTCAATAAAGTTTCCCCTTCCTGGGACAATGAATTCACGGTGTTCTTATTTCAATTTCCAGGAGTGTATGATCATCTTTGAGATGGTCCTTTGGTCACCTTTGGTGGAACCAAAGAGATGAAATTTACCTGAGTTTTGAGCACCTGAAATGTGGCTGACCAATACAGTTGCATGGTGCTCCACCTCCTCGGCGGAGGTATGAGATGACCTGAAGATCGGCCATGTTTCAGCACTCTGGCGCTGGATCTTGTGTTGGTAAGACCTGTCTTAGGTGTCCTCCGTAAAGACAAAAGAGTGGAGAGCATGTTTGCATGTGAAATACTTAAGAGTAATTTGAAATAATTATTTCAGGAACTTTTGGGGGGAGAATTAAATGACAGGCAGGTAATATTAAGGGGATTGCAGCAATCTTCGGAAGTGACCAACGGTCACAATGAAACCATGTGTAGCAATAAGTTGAAATACTTTTGAGTGCTAGTACTAAGTTGAAATACTTGCGAGTGCTGGCACTGGCTCTCAAATGGTTCAAATGGCTCTGAGCCCTATGGGACTCAACATCTTAGGTCATAAGTCCCCTAGAACTTAGAACTACTTAAACCTAACTAACCTAAGGACATCACACACACCCATGCCCGAGGCAGGATTCGAACCAGCGACCGTAGCAGTCCCGCGGTTCCGGACTGCAACGCCAGAACTGCACGGCCACCACGGCCGGCAGTGCTGGTACTAAGTTGAAATACTTGCGAGTGCTGACGTTAAGCTGAATTACTGGCGTGTGTACTATAAGTTGGAATTATTTAAGAAGTGGCGTGTGCAGGACTTGAAATTACAGACGAGTACTGTGTGAGTCTCAATCTGTGTATGAGACAAAGGATGAAGAGTCGCGTCTATGACGAATATGATCTTAATATTACTTTGCGTGTTATGTTTCCGTGTGACACTAGATTCAAACTCTAACACTCTGAGAGAGAGGCAATGTGAGTCAGCCGTCTATCCAGCAGCGCCACTTGGCTTGCATTGCACAGGAAGACGTGCATATATCTTCCATAGTTCGTAGTAGGAAAGAAAAGTTACGAGTTGGAGCAGTGTCGTGTGAAACTGGGATGAATACTAATTGAAATGGGAAAGCTGAAAGTCAAGTGATTCTAACGTTGTGACTTCTTTGTGATGTATTCTATGTTGCCAGTGTGATGTATTTCATGTAATTTTAGTATGTGTGGTTTGCATGGAAGAGTAGCAAGATAGGTTGAGAGGCAGTGAGTTATAATGTTCCTTTTTGTACCGCTCGGTCTGGAGTAAATTTTCGTGATGATGGGTATGAGAGTCGAAGTGTGAGATATAGCAAAAGATCGACCATGCTATCCAGAAAGTGCACTGTAGCGTTAGATAATTACGAGACCATAAGATAGAGAATCACCAATGTAAAGCCATGCCCAATGGGCGGAGTTTCTCATGTGTAATTGTTGTACAAAATGTTATGATGTATTTAGGTCATCTTTGAATCATATTATAATTTATCGTAATAAAAAAGATAGTGAAAAGAAAATGATTAGTGGCCTTGTTCTTCGAATAGTATGTAGTCATGATATCCAGAATTTATAATGTGTGCGCCATTCTTATTCAGTGCGATGACCACGTGTTGATCAAAGCCGTTGGGTGAGAAAGAAAATGTGGAATTGCCAGAGGGTAGTGAACAATCAGAGTTGTGTAAATTACTAATAGTCAGATGTGCGTTATCCGTTTCCGTTGCGTAATATTCAAACAGGAGAATATGTGTAGCTTAATTGTGGGTACTAGAGCTCATAATCAGTCATTGATGTTACTCGAGAAATAAGAATAAATCCACTCGCTTGGCAGACCACTCATCTTGCAGGCCTGGCTGCTTGATGCCACAGTATGAGCATGTGGATGCCTCTCAATATGTGTACAGATTTGTGTGAAATATGCTACATAAATGTGTTCACTCAGGCAAAGCCATGGATAAAAAACTCATCCTAAATCGCTGGAACGATTTCAGCCAAATTTAGTACACGTAATAGCTACGATCTTGAAAGAAAAACTGTGAGCGTAAGAACCACTAGCTTTCTTTTGTGATGGGGGTGATAACGAGGAGTGAGGAGGGGGGGGGGGAAGGATGGAGAGACAAAGAGGGGGTGGACATTCATAGGAGCGAGGAGGAGATGGACAGAGAGAATATGAAGAGGAGATGGACAGAGAAAATATGAAGAGGAGATGGAGAGAAAGAGGGAATGTAGGAAACGGGCAGAGAAAGAGAAACGGAGTGGAGGGACAGTGGAGAGAGATATTGAAAGGAAATAGGAAGAGAACGACAGACAGAGGGTGGTGGAGGAGATGAAAAGCGATAGGCAAAAGGAGTAGGAGATACTTAGGGAGAGTGTGGAGGGTGAGATGGACAGAGAGAAAGTGTGGAGGAGATTGACAGAGGGGAAGGAGAGACAGACGAGAGAGGGGGAAGGAGGAGTTGGACTCATAGAGGATTGGAATAAATGCATGCCAAGGGACAGTTTTTATAAATAAATGTATCACCGAGGGTAATACCGCGGGGTGCCGCTAATATTCCACATGGCACCTCTAGTGTCGGCTTTATAATCGCCGATGTACTACTATGAATTCTAAGACGCTGTCTTTAAGAGTTGGTTCTCATGCCAAACTGTACTAAGTAAGGGAAATCACATAAAAGACATTCTACAGCACTGCTGCTGTGTTTTAGCCCTTACGAAGTAAGAATAACTTCGAATGGAGCTGTGATGTGTTACCAGTACTCGTTTAGTAATATTTCGGAATAACTCATGTAAAAATATAGAATAAATAGCGGGTAATTGAAAGAAAATCTCTGGAGAAACGACGACGTTTTCTCTCGAAATCGTGTTGGCTAAGTTTAGAGAAACTATTACGACCTTTGTACAAATTTCCTCTTATACACTATGTGATCAAAAGTGTCCGGACATCCAGACAAATATACGTTTTTCATATTAGGTGCGTTGTGCTGCCACCTATTGCTAGGTACTCCATATCAGCGACCTCAGTAGTCATCAGACGTTGCGAGAGAGCAGAATGTGGTGCTCTGCGGAACTCACGGACTTCGAACGTGGTCAGGTGATTGGGTGTCATAAGTCTGTATTCGAGATTTCCACACTCCTAAACATCCCTAGGTCCACTGCTTCCGGTGTGATAGTGAAATGGAAACGTGAAGGGACACGTAGAGTACAAAAGCATACAGGTCACCCTAGTCTGTTGACTGACAGAGACCGCCGACAGTTGAAGAGGGTCGTAATGTGTAATAGGCAGACACGTATCCAGACCATCACACGAGAATTCCAAACTGCATCTGGATCCACTGTAAGTTAGGCAGGAGGAAAGGAAACTTAGATTTCATGGTCGAGCGGCTGCTCATAAGCCACATATCACGCTACTAAATGCCAAACAACGCCTCGCTTGGTGTAAGGAGCGTAAACACTGGACGACTAAACAGCGGGAAAACGTTGTGTGGAGTGACGAATCACGGTACACAATGTGGCGGTCCGATAGCAGGGTATGGGTATAGCGAATTATCGGTGAAGGTCAACTGCCAGCGTGTGTACTGCCAACAGTAAAATTCGGAGGCGGTGGTGTTATGGTGTGGTTTCTCATGGAGTGGGCTTGCACCCCTTGTTTTCCGTGGCACTATCACAGTACAGACCCACGTTGATCTTATAAACATCTTCTTGCTTCCCACTGATGGGCGACTGCATCTTTCAGCACGATCGATCACCTGTTCATAATGCACGGCCTGTGGCAGAGTGGTAACACAACAGTAACACCCCTGTAATGGACTGGGCTGCACAGTCTCCTGACCTAAATCCTATAGAACACTTTTGTGATATTTTGGAACGCCGACTTTGTGCAAGGCCTCACCGTCCGACGTCGATACCTCTCATCAGTGCAGTCCTCCGTGAAGAATTGCCTGCCATTCCTCAATAAACCTTCCAGTACTCTATAGAACGTATGCCTGCGAGAGTGGAAGATGTCACCAAGGCTAAGGGTGGACCAGCACCATACTGAATTACAGCATTACCGTTGGAGGGCGCCACGAACTTGTAAGTCATTTTCAGCCAGGTGTCCGGATAATATTGATCACATAGTGTACCTAACGTTTTATCGTCTTGGATTACGAGATGCTGCTGGCACCTGGTAAACTTCGTGACTCTAGTTGCATCTACGCTGCCAGATCGCCAAGATTTATTGTCAATTTTCCGAACATTCAGTGAAAATTAGGGGCGTCGTCCTCTCAAGAAATAACTACTACATCTGAACTTCTTTCCTACTTCATCTATCATTTTCATAACTCAAATTTCACACTAAAGCACAGTGCTAGTATTTACAACTGGATAAGGATCCAGTTCAAACTCATCTTGAGTATTTTTCTTCTGAAAATAAATATTTATTCTTTCAGAATTCGGGCGCCGGGCCTGAAGAGACAAATACATCCATTGACAGAACTGATATAGTTAATAAATTGATCTTTTACTGTCTACTGTTTTATTTTTTAGTATCAGTGTGAAACTCTTAAGACATACAACTTGTATCTGTTTAACGATCAACTTCTTGAAACCTTTCAAATAAAACTGATGTTAATTGTTGTTATTTACTGCTGTCTTGAGAAACGAAGCTAATTAATTTAACCGGATACTGTCACAACGTGACTCAAGAATTTTGCAGATTTTAAGTTAACTACAATCTGTTTTTAGTTATCAAACACAATTTTTATAAGTTTTAAGAAAATAATAAGGTACTTACAAATGAACATAAAGTTTATCATAATAAACTGTTGACATCCGGTTAAAAAAAGTCTTTTTAAAAATGCCTGTGCCCCGATTACAATAGCAAAAGCGAAACTAAACGTCAATACCTGGCCTTTTCCGACACAGTGCTGTTGAGAGTAAGGTTCTTTCACAGTAATTTCGTATCATACTATATAGACAGAGAAAACACACCATATGGTCTATCTGTTACAACAATTCTTGGTGTAATGAAGGTGCAATTGCTGCAGCATCAAATTTTGCCTACATTTTGTATGAGACGACAGTCGCGTTTAGGCTCATTCCGCGCATCTGACGTGCCGTCATCCAATGAACATTCAGTATTTTTTTCAGCACTCTGCTGTGAACGTTTTGGATAGTGCGAGTGTTAAACGTGTTTTTTCAGTTTGTTGCTATTTGTCATGGCTGATGGTGGCGGTTTACAGGACACATGCTTTTTTCAAGCGCAAAGCAGAAAACGGTGGACCTACCAAAGATGTCGCCAGATCTCAAAAACACATGACAGAAGCGAGTGGCTTCAGCTTGAAAACTGTTCAGCGCATTGCCAGTGAAGGTAATTTATGAAATGGTTCAAATGGCCCTTAGCACTGTAGGACTTAACGTCTGAGGTCATCAGTCCCCTAGAACTAGAACTACTTAGACCTACCTAACAAAACTAAGGACGTTACAACATCCATGCCCGAGGCAGGATTCGAACCTGCGGCCGTAGCGGTCGCGCTGTTCCAGACTGAAGCGCCTAGAACAGCTGGACCACAGCGGCCGGCGGTAATTTATCTGTTCTGAAAAGTGGAAGCCCAGTTTTCAGGTCACCAGGGAAACATCATAGTCGCCAGAGGCCTGTAACGAATTTAGACGATTTATACAAAGATGTTCTAAGGCGAGTTATGTTAAATTCGTACAAGATAGGCGAATTTCCGGATGTTAAACCGTTACGTTGGAAATGAGTGAGATTATAAATTTCAAAGGCAGTGTTAGTTCAATTCGATAACTACTGAAAGAAATTGGGTTCAAATATGTAAATACAAATGACGGACGGAAGTTTTTAATGGAACGTTGGGATATTGGTGCTTCAAAGGCACAGGTTTTAAGAAGTATTCATGAAATAAGAAAATCTCGTAATCAGTTTTTTTTTTTTTTTTTTTTTTTTTTTAGGACGATACATGAGTAAACCAGAATCACACAAGGAAAGCGCGTTGGAAACTGAGTGGTTTTAAAATATAAGTTGCTCTTCATGCTGGTTTTGCTTCCGGGTTCATTGCAGAAAGAAATTTAGCCACTCGGGGTAGCCGCGCGGTCTTTTGCGCCTTGCCATGGTTCGAGCGCCTCCCCCTACCAGCGGTTCGAGTTCTCCCTCGGGCATGAGTGTGTGTGTTGTCCTTAACATAAGTTAGTTTAAGTTAGATTCAGTAGCTGTGTAAGCCTAGGGACCGATGACCTCATTAGTTTAGGCCCATACAAACTTACCAGAAATTTCCAAAACAGCAATTCAGGTGATCATCATTCTGAAATGAACTCAGAGACATTTAAATTATGGTTTAGGGGGCCATTTTTCCCTTACTTGCCTGAAATCTCAGCGATTGTAAGGGACGATACGAGTTCTCATTCAGTTGTTCAAAAAAACCGATTTTATGCAGTGACTTGCAAGTAAAAAGATACCGCAAACTGCCAGTCAAATTCGGGTGAACTGTTAAATCTTGTAGGGCGTCAAAAGTCTCGTGTGAAAGTGTATGAAATCGATTGTACTGCACAGATTTATGGACAGTTTTGCGTTTACCACCATATCATTGCCAGTACTATCGGACAGAACTCATTTCTGCACAAGTGAAAGCAAATGTCGCACAGCGAAACACGACATTTAAAATTGCTGACACAGCGAGACTTTCACACGACGCACTTCACAGCGTAACACCTTCAGCATAGGCTGAATGTGTTCGGCACGCAGAACGGCTACGGGAGGGGTACACGGAGAGGAAAATTTTAATTGATAATATGCTCGATCTCATCGTCATCAGATGAGTCAGACACCGACACGGGGTGCTGCGATGTACATGACGACGGTCGCAGCGATTGAGAACAAACAAAGGCTGTCTTTTCTTTTTCTACAACTTCTCTTCTTCAGCTGCAGTTTTTCCAGTAATATTAAGATGTATTCTGTCCTTTGCGACTGTAATAAAGGTCTTATTTATAACAGCCGCCTTTTTCTTTATTTCAAAGCGTCTTCAGTGGAGATAATTTTGGTTTCTATACTGGCATCTGAATGAGAAGAACAGGTCCAGCTCACAGGTCGATTAAAGGAACTGTAAGTCAAGCATTTCTTTATCTATCTTGGGTCAACCGTCTGCAGCACGAGAAGATGTGAAGATGAGATAAGAAGACGGATCACGGTAGGACGCGTGGCTATGAAGTAGCTCACCAAGATCTGTCACAGCAGAGCAATAACAAATAGCACCAAGATCCGGCTAGTTGAAACACTTGTGTTTTCTGTCTTCTTTTATGGTTGCGAAACATGGACGCTCAAGGCCAGAAACAAACAGGACGTTGATGCGTTTGAGGTTTGGTGCTAGCGCAGGATGCTACAAATAAAATGGACCGAAAGAAGATCAAATATGTCCATTATTGAACAACTCGATATCTCCAGACACTTGTCTTTTCGAGTCACCGACAAAATTGTCCACTTCCTAGGCCATATTGTGAGAAGAGATGGAGAAAATCTAGAGAAAATAATCTTGCAGCTGAAGATCGAGGGCACGAGACGAAGAGGAAGAGCAGCGAGCAAATGGATAGATCAAATCAAGAAGATCTCTAGTCTAACTCTTCACCACGCGCTAAGAGAACCTGGCAATTGTCAGGAATGGAGACGTTTCGTTCGTGGGGTCACGACGCTCAGCATTGAGCACAACAACTTACGATGTTGCCTGGCATTTAATTACCTGTCGTTGTGCATCGCTGCTGTTTAAGACAATATTCAACATTTGTTTCAACTGATCTATACTTTAGCAAATAATTGTTCTTTGTGTGTGACAGACACACTCAAATAAGGTTTTTTGTGCATTACGCTTCACTAACACTCAATAAATCGTAGTCGTTTTGTTTTTATGAGTTCACGACTGACTTTGAATACTTTATCAACTTCGTTTTAATCGAGGTGCTTTAAAAATGAGAAATGTGTCTGGTATAAATACAACGTTTGTCACAGTCGCAAAGCCAGAAATATTTTCCAATATTACTCACAATATTTTTGTGGTATTAAGAGTATTTTATTAGAATGTTATGTATCACGTAATTTGTGGTAGACTGTGTCCATGTAGGAAGTAGTTAAGCATTGCTCATGACAGAAATTCTTTGGTGTTTCAAGAAAATAATTACCTGTAAACTTCAATTTTGTCATTTGTACTTCCCTGTACGTAGATGCCCGGGACGAATCATTGCAACTTGCTGTGCCAGACGACATTTCATGTTTCATTCCTTTCGATCCGACCATCTCGCAGTGATAGCCGTGTGGTGGTGGGTGCTTAGCTTTCTAGGAAAGCACAACAAAGTAAATAAAAATTCACTGAATAAGTTTCTCCACTGCCCACTACCCCTTAAACACAAGCTTACGAACTGTTTGCCGTCTACATCTCTTCGCGCGTACCGCAGGTGTTGTTTGCAATTGGCAACGCTGCAATCCCCGTCTGTGCCTCTACACTGTGCGGACCTCCGCGACCCGCCATTGTTCATGGATTCTACTATAGCTATTCTCTCCACTGCTGCCTGCTAGCCGCACACTTCTTCCAAATACAAGGCTTACCAAAAAACTGAAAAGACAAGTCAACTGACAAACCCTATAACAATAGTGTGTGCTGGATCGCCCTACTCTGCAAATCTCCTAAGGACCAGGCGTTCCAAAAACGGAAATGACAAGGGAAAAAGCTTGGCAGCTAAATGGCGTAATAGTTTCCCTATTTGTGCGATTGAATACCACCCTTTTCTTTCATAAGTATGACTGCTCCAAATACACTTACATAAAACAATGTATTGCAGTTCTAAATTGCTGATTAAAAATACTTCAACAATCGTCTTATGATCTCCTCCAATAGCAGACGCACTGAAATATTCGTTAATAAATTATCAATGTTCATGGCGCACAACCGGAAAAAGTAAATGTAACATTATTCCATTACAAAGCGGTATTCAAGGATGAACCTATGGCACTTGTACTGCCATCATTGAACAGTTCGGGGGAGCATCATATGAATAAGGTAAATGGAACTGCGGTTCGTTCAGATAAATGTATACAATCTCTCGTTCAGTAAGAGACTGGGACAGAACAGAAAAATGGTGAATGACCCACACTGCGTACTGTACTGCAGTTTGAGGAGTGTATTACGTAGTTTACCTGTCCTTGCGGTCGATTAAGAGGTCTGAGCTCCCGATAACCAGTTCTCCACAAATCTGACTCAGGTATTTCGTCCTTGTAGCTGCAGTCGAATCCAGTCTCGTCCTGACATCCTCTTGTGCTGTAAAATTTTACAGTTACATTCGAGTTCTTTATTGACAAAAATATATGTCTCTATAGCGCAGCATTTATGTTCTAAAAAACTGATATCAACAGCTCGTGGTTCTCACAAGACATATTTACACAGTATTGTCAACATGCGTTTGATTTGATTCCATAAAAATAAAATCACTATAGGCCTACAGGACCCTCCAAAACATTAGCTCACTCTGAAGTGGTAATTCGCATCTACACAAATTGTATGTAAAGATAGCACTCTTCCAATTTTTCTAAGGTAAGCGATATTAGAAAACAAACTATGAAAACGTATACAGCTTGGTCAGAAACAGTCTAAAAAGCTTGTAAGGTTGTTGCAGAGTAGGTTATACTGAGGGATATCGGTTGATAATAAAAAAAAATCGGTGCGTTGCACCGTTCCCCAGTTAATTAGCATTGAAGTTAGCCAATCAGGCCACGCCAAAATTCTGACGCCAGATGATATTAGTGTCAATTGTTCTCATAAACTGCTCAGGGTTTCGTTCCAGTTCGATCCTTACTACCGTGCCATGTCCTATTTTTTTTATTGCTCTTTTGTTCGGTTTTAGGAAACCAAAGGAGGAACACATTTGGTGACACCGTCTATGGCCGACTGCTTGCATTTCCGCACCCTACAGCTTGATTGAGTAACTTCAGTTGTAATTAAGTCGGAAACGGCGTTACGTATCGAATTTTTTTCTTAACAAAAATTGTACAGCACAATCTACCCTGCACCTGTCTTGCAAGACTTTCGCACTGTTTCTGACCACCTGCGTAATAACTGAAATACGCTGCCCATGGGCTAGCCATTTCTTGTTTTAAATTAGAATTAATACACAATTATTTGCCATATTTGAAATATGTTTGAATGAATATTAATAAGTTGGGAATCACAGTGGAGTCCACAATTACATCCTGAGACCTCTATGTCTTCTAAGTAAATTAAAGTAAACACAACTTTAATAAGACTGAAACATCAGTTACGAAGTACGTTATCTTAAAGGAATTTTCGGAATAATTTTGAAACTGCTCTTAAATTTTGCGAACCTGTAGTGTCACGTTTTGCAGGATTTGAAATTCTGACTTATATTTTAGTAATATTAATTCAGGTGGAGCGTTTGCATTGCCTTTGTATCAAGATATTTTGTTCTTCACCAACTATTGCTTAAATGCTACATTTCGAAGCAGTCATTTAATTGAGGGGAATATTGCACACCAACTTACTTTGTCCTTTTGTGACTGGTTTTTGGAGTTAGCCAAATGAGTTGGTCTCCCATGCTACTTGTCATTTGCTGGGGTCTTTAGTTGATATAGATCTTCAACCCATGTTAGCGAGATATGAGGTAATCTTAATATGGATTTCTTGCAGGAATCGTAAGACACGAATCCGGCGGGTCGGTATCGTAAGAATGAAATCATAAAAGCAGCCAAAAATACTGTACTGTCGTCAGAAACTTGTTTTGTGTGTGATAAAATGTGATTCACTTAATATGAGATATTGTGATTAAGTTCAAAGAGTAGTGTTAGGTTTCGTTCTCGACTTCGATAATCGACTACGAAATCATATGTAGATGTAGATGTTGAAAACGTCGCCTCCAAATAAGTAGCAACATACGTGTTATGTATGTGATAGTGAGCACCCCTTCAACTTTCTCGTTTAGACTTTGCTTCTTTCTTTCACTTGGTTCTTTTATTCTAATGAAACGTTTGTATCTTTTCAGGTGGATGATGAGCACACAGTGTCTACGTAATCTGACGCTTCGTAGATCTGCGGCTGGCTGTGTAACGGATAGTAATACCATAAAAGCTTGTAAAGTCAGGAAGGCACCGGAATCAAGTGGGAAATTCGTCTCAGGTTTGGGACGGGTGTGGAGCTATAAATGACGCGTGCCTCTATCTTTATTAAAGTATGGTAGAAAGGGAACCTAAATTTTTCAGACGTAAATGATTACGGTAAGACGGAATATCAGTGACTTCCAGAGTTAACTGCATTTATGCACCGTCAGTTGTGGTTAAAAATTACCACGGAAGTCAAACAAATGACTCAGTGTTCATTAAATGCAATATCAATCTTTTAAGGGAAAGAGGGAAGGAACTGACTTTGATATACTCATAGAACCAGCAGTGGTGTCTAGGCTTGGAGTAAATAAAAGAATCGTAGGGTGGTACGTTATTCCATTTTATAGAGGTGTGGGTTTGTAAGCGTTGATGTGGATGTACAACGTATATAATTTCGTGGGAAACACTGCGGTCTAGTTACACATACAAAAATTAAAATCATTTATTGCCACGCTCTTAAAAATGATGATCTTCAAGCATGAGGACCAATTTCACACATAAAAGCGTCTCATCTAAATCTGTAATGAAATTACATAATGAATTTATTTAACATTTGCGTGAATAAGGAATTTATGATTAGTTGTAATTTTAACGCTTTAATAAACCGGTTTTCTATTAAAATCAAAGGAGAAAAATTATTATGGTTCTTTAGTTAATGGTTGGATGTAATCGAAAAAGATCATAATGTAGGACTCATATGTTGAGTACAGTTAAACATCGATTTGACATAACCTATAAATGCAAGTAGTCTGCACTATAATACTGAGCTGAGTAATTTACTTTATAAACTAGCATCATTTCTGCCTTTCAGGAGTTCTCAATGATAAAGAGGTCATGATCGCTCGTTGTCGCCCAGAAAAGTGGAACTGCCACCATCTCTAAACTCCTGGGAGAAACCACTACGTCCAGACAACTGACCAATTGTTGATTAGACAGCAATCTTCCATCAATTTCGACAAGTAGTATCTGGAATTCTGACACAACTGCACAAAAGCTGTCAGAGATCCGCTTCCGTCTAGAACTTCTGCTGGCTTCGAGGATCTAGACAGTATCTGGCATCGATACGGATTAAACAACAATAATGACTATCAATCAGTTCTCTAAATAGGTTTCTGTAAGGCATTCTGGAATTCACAGAAAAATTAATGGGTATTATACGATTTTTGACTGGAAAATCTTGTTTTGGGTTTATCAGAGTTAGACTATGGGATGTATGGCAGGTTTTTCACATCGCCTGAGCCTGCCTACATTCTCACTGTTTAGGCGCCCTGGCAGTTCTGTTTGTACTTCTTCCATCGGAACTGATCATCACGTTTTAATTCCAAGAATTTAACTGTGTCAGCCTCTTCCGCGCCCCTGTCTTCATATTTTATATATATGTAGAGTGATTATCTGTTGCAAGTTGTGACTTCCGCATTACGAGGATCTTTCTTTTAAAATACCTCTCATTATGAATATCAATTATATTTTTTTACCAGCTCCTTCCGAAATTGCAACTGATTTGTTGTTTGTTATAAAATTCTCCGCCTTCCCTTTCTCTTTAGATTCATTACTTCTTCATCTGTTATTCGATCTGCCCATTCAATGGAAATCATTTTTCTTTACATCTCATATCAAATGAGATTTGTCGTCAGCTTTTCGTTTTCGTACAAAGCTTGACTACAGACAAATACCTCCAGAAAAGACTTGCTAACTCTTAAATAATTACATTATATAATAAAAAAATTCACTTTTCGAAAATGTTTTATTGCTGTGGCCAGTCGGGAGTTTATATCCTCTCCATTTCCTCTATCTGTAGCTAACTTTCTGCCCTAATAGAGAAACAAACGTCATCTGATGCTTTTAGTCTCTCATTTTCTAATTAACATCACTTGATTTAATCTTCCACATTCCATCACCTTTGCGTAACATTTATTAATATTCGTCTTATAACTTCTTCCCAACACACGACTCATTCTTTTCAACTGTTCGTCGATGTTCCTTGACATCTCTGACAGAATCACGATCTCATCCGGAAACTGTAAAATTTGTATTCCTCTCCCTGAACTTTAATGCCCTTTCCAAATTTCTCCTATGTTTCCTTCACTGCTTGTTCAATAGCAATTAATATTTCCAAGAGAAAATAACTTGTTTACTATGAAACCTTGATGCACAAAACGTATAATTCGCACAACAGGATCATTACTTTTTGGCACCCTACATTTATTATTAGACTGACATGTTTTGCACCTTTTCGCAGAATTTACTTTAACAACAAAGTATTTGAGAGGATAATGTGCCGATGAGCATTGCTGAACAGCGATACAAAAAAAAACACATAAAAATATTTTCGAAAATCTCTAGAAAAATGGAAAGTAACCCTAAAGTAATTGTGACGGGTTTTGACAGAAAGCAACCTACTCATACTAAAGGTAACAGTTAATGAGAGCGAGTAACGACAACAGCAGAAGTTTCGTTGCTGTGCGGGGATTTCGGTAACTAAATAAATTACCTGGCACGTGACACTTAGCAGTGAAATGGAATCTAGACGAGAGGAGAGATGTCGTGTGTTTCCCTGGGTCCGCAAATGAAATGTCTGGAGTGGAGTGAGGGCGTTCGCTTTGCCCATTACTCTAACAAGGCGCTTTGTTTTAAATGCTGAAACCCCCGCGTACTCGGCGGTGGAAATTTTAATTGCAGGCTATTTTCGCAGGTGGGGCAGAGCTGAGATTAACCCAGGGCCCGAGTTCACGTTACAAAGCAATCTCGTGACTGTAATCTCTAACACTGCGAATCTATTGCGACCGCTTGCTGCTGCTCATATGTCAGCAAAGCACCTGCTTTCCCCCGTTTCACTCTGTCTCTGTCTCTCTCTCTCTGTCTTTCTTTCCATCTCACTCGGTCTCACATTCTCCCATCCTCTCGCCGCGCACGTGGTTGAACAAGCGAGGGAGATTGCCTGTCCGATCATCCCGGAACAGTCATTTGCATCGCACTCACTGTACACGCTGGTCATTATCGTAAGGCTCCAGTCATGGCTGTGAGGGATTACTGAGAGGCGTTTTGTACTGTAATGTCGGGGGCGTTAGGGGCGGACGCGGCTGTCCCCTTTGATCCCGCCGCAGAAACGGCCATCCTCCATGTCCGGCTCTTTGCGTTGGTCTCTCTCGTCGATGGGCTGGAGCTCCACTTCATTTCATATTCATGGAATGTAGGATCCACAGCAATTGGGAGAGGATGACGTTAATGAGTTCGCGGAGAATCTGTTTACAAATCGGGCGCATTCTATCGGTGTCCAGCTTTCGTTCCGGAATATATTTCTGAGAGAGGTCACACGGTCTGCGAATTATGTCACAGTTTTCAGACTGTACTTTATAATATTACTCCCTGGCAGGGGGCCTTTGGCAACGTGTTGTTTAGCACAAAGACAGGAAGGAAATGATTCATGGCTTTCCAGGGATCAGAAATCGCTCAAAATCGGAAACCATCTCACTAGGACGTTCGCAGAAGTGGTATAAACAGGAATGATTTTCTGCTAATGGCATAATCGACCTATTTTTCTTCCGCTTCCCTCAACGGTGGGATGACAGAGTGTCTCGCAGTATCGGTAGGCTTACAGTATAGGCCACTACAGTGGTTTGCCCTTCAGCCTCCAAATGGCAGAAGTGTACAGAAAGCAGAAGCAAGATTGTGTATTCATATACACCAGAGTCGGGTATCTTTTTTCTTTCTTCAGTGCTTTCTCTGCTCTCACTGCTTAATGTCGTTTCTGCAGTTCTTAGCTCACGGAAGACTTTCCTGTGGTAACCGTTTTTAAGGTAAGTGATTAATTTCGGTGCTATTTTTCGGTTACCTCTGTTATACAGTGTGTAAATTTTAAGTTGACATACCAGAATAACTCGAAAAACCAGCTTCACACAGAAAAGCGTGTAGAGTCCAAAGTTGATTATTTTCAAGGGGGACACCTGCTGGTGCTAAAATTAGCCCATCACCGCAGCCCCTGAGGGTGGGGCGGGAGGCATCTTTAAAATTTCAAATGGGAACCTCTATTTTTTATTGCAGAATCAGATTCTATATAAAAAACTACGTATGGTTTGTCTTAAACATTTGTTTTGTTCAAAATGTTCAAATGTGTGTGAAATCTTATGAGTCTTAACTGCTAAGGTCATCAGTCCCATCCTGAGGACAAACACACACACCCTTGCAAGAGGGAGGACTCGAACCTCCACCGTGACTATTTGTTTTGATTCTTGGTAGTTGGCGCTGTAATTCAAGAAAATCAATGTTCTCATTTTTGCGTGGAAAGTGGTTACGGACAAATAATAAGGAGGATGTTTGGTTAGTTACTTAGCTAGTCAGACGATTAGTTTGATACTTAAAAGTTGTGTGGCCTCATGACCACGAAACAAACAAAACTTATCCGAATCTGCGAAAAAATTAATACAGTATTTGGGTCAACATTTGTAAAACTCTAATTCCCCTTTCTCAAACCTCACCCTATGGGGAGAGAGGGAGAGTTTTAGCGAATCAAAATAAGCATTTTTTCCCGTAACCATTTTCCACGCAAAAATTAGAACATGGATTTTCTTGAATTACAGTGCCAACTACCAAGAATCAAAACAAATATTTCAGACAAAATGTACGTAGTTTTTTGTGTAGAATGTGATTCTGCAATAAAAAATCGGGGTTCCCATTAGAAATTTTAATGTTGTCCCCCGCCCCACATCCAAGGTGTCTGGGGTGGCAGGCTAATTTTATCAGCAGCAGATGACCCCCTCGAAAATAATCGACTTCATATTCTACACATTTTTTCGTGTGAAGCTTATTTTCCAAGTTATTTTGCTTTGTAGGCTTAAAATTTACACCCTGTATAACGAACATCTAAGAAATGTTTCGTGATAATTTCTGTAAAAGAACATACAATATGACAAGATGTTACCGCGTGTTTGTCGCGCAGTACCGGCCATCCGGCTGTCTTCCAGTATTGGCCAGAAGGAATTTGCATTTGTAAATTATATTTTCTTCTTCTTGCTTCTGTCAGGCTGAAAGATGCAAAATAAAAGAGGAGGAAAATGGAATGAAGAGTGCCAGAAAATTGTTGCTACCAATATTATCTCTAACAAAATGACCGCTAGTGAGGCAGTTGAAGCGTTTTCAGAAATTCGAAAAGAAAATCGCCACCAGACAGAAGAGGTTAAAATTACAAAGTCTGAAAGTAGAAGAAGGCTGAACTTAAGCTGGGTGTTGCAAAATAAAAGAAACACACCACAGGTTGCCATGAAAGACCAATTACAAAACGGTGAAGAACACCTACAGAACCCTATATTTCAACATATTCTCCGTTCAATGTGACGGCCTGCGCGCCCGCATGGTTCCGCTCTACTGGTCGAAGTTGGAGCCAACGTCTTCTTGCATCAGTAAACTCCCCATCATCTGTTTGTGTAGCGAAAGAGAGTTTCCACACGTTCCAACACTGCAGGAGTCACAGGTGTTTGCGGCCAGCCAGCACACTGACGATCGGACAGGTTGTGGCGATGATGACAGATGACTCGTCCAAAGACTCACCGTGCTACTTTTACTGCCCGATCTCCGTATAAATTCTGCAAGCGCCTTTGTATATCTGCGAAGTAGGGGTGAAGTAGGGGCGAAATACTACATCCGTGTCTTACACCCTTTTAAATCCGAACATTTCGTTCTTGCTCTTCCACTCTTATTGTTCTCTCTTTGTTCTTGTACGTGTTATATATATTCCCATGTTGTCCTAGAACTTGTCCCTATTTTTCTCAGAATTCCAAACATCTTGTACCATCTGACATTGTCGAACGCTTTTCCCAGGTCGACGAATCCTGTGAAGTTATCTTGATTTTTCTTTACTCTTGCTTTTGTTTTCAACCGCTTGACAAAACTGCGTCTGTGGTACCTTTATCTTTCCTAAAGTTAAACTGATAGTCATCTAATACATCCTCAGTTGTATTTCAAGTCTTCTGAATGTTATTCCTGTCAGTAACCTGGGTGGATAAACTGTTAAGTTGAGTGTACGATAATTATCGCACTCATACTTTCTACACAGCTAAGTGATAAGTCGTTGCTTTGCCACTTCTCGCAGTGGTTTTAGAAATTCTGATGGAATGTTATCTGTCCCTTCGGCCTTATTTGATCTTACGTCTGCCAAAGCTCTTATAAAATCTGATTCTATATCTGGAAATCTGGTCCCCCACACCCCGAATCCCTGGTCTTCTTCCATCGCCTCATCGGATACGTCCTCTACCTCCATAGAGATCCTCAGTGTACTCTTCCCACCTACCCACTCTCTCTTTCTGAATTTAACAGCGGAATTCTCTTGCACTCTTAACGTAACCACGCTATCTTTTAATATCACCGAAGTTTACTTTGACTTTTGTATATTGTGAATCACTCCTTGCGATACTTTTCCGATTTCTACATATTTTTCATGAGGCCATTTCATCTCAGCTTCCCTGTACATCCTGTTTATTTCTACCCTAGGTGTCTTATATTTCTGTATTACTTAATTTCCCAGAACGTCCTTCTTTCATCGATCAGCTGACGTATTTCTTCTGCTACCCATGCTTTCTTTCCAACTTCTGCGATGTCCATTCCTCTTCAACTGAACCGCTTACTGAGCTATTCCTTAGCGCAGTATCTATAGCCTTAGAGAACTTGAAGCGTGTCTCTTCATTCCTTAGTAATTCCATATTCCACTTTTGTGAGTATTGACTAGTCCTGACTAGTCTCTTAAACTTCAGCCTAATCTTCACCACTACTACATGTGATCTGAGTGTATATCTGCTCCTGGCTACGCTTTACAGCGCAGCGTCAGATTTAGGAATCTCCGCCTGACCATAATGTAATCTAACTGAAGTCTTTCCCTTCACCCCGGCCTTTTTCAAGATTATCTACCCCTCTTTTGCTTCTTGAACAGAGTATTTTTTGTTAACATCTGAAATTTATTCCAGAACTCAGTTAGTCTTTCTCCCCTCTCATTGCTAATACCAAGACCATATTCCCTCGTAGCCCTTTATTCCACTTCTTCCCATACAACCGCATTCCGGTCCCCTATGATTATTAGATTTTCATCTCAATTTATGTCCTAAATATCGTTCGGTATGCTCATATACTTCCTCTGTCTCTTCATCTTCAGCTTGCGAAGCAGGCATGTAGACCTGAACTACCATAGTTGGTGTTGATTTGTTGCTGACTGTAATGAAAACGAACCCTATAACTTCACTATTCACAGTAACTTCGCTCTGCCCTACTTTCTCAAATAGCGTATTTGAAAATAAAACAATTCTGAATAACACTCTAGGCTCTTGATAGGCCGATGCAAACTTTGCTACATACTTTTCGATATTTTCAAGGACGTAATCCCATTACCATGATCCCATTCTGGTACCTGCTGCGGTATTGTTCAATATGCTGGAACATCTGCGTCATCAGTCACGTGAAGCGTAGCCACCCGCCAGAAGTGATGGTTCCTGGTCCAGTGTCGGTATTGGCAAGTAGAGGCCCTTTCCCAGAGTGTCATGATCTGCCACTCTTGGCACTCCAAGGATATTGCGTTTATCGATAGCTGTCTGCAGACCCAACCGCCTGTTTGCGAAATCTGGCTGATGCCGCAGCAGGTAAAATCAAGTGTGCCAATGATTTAAGCAAGTGTTGGCACTAAAAACTAAAACGTTAATTCATTACAGACAAGGAACAGGAAGTATGAGAGCATGCTGAAAAGCAATGGCTCCAAATTTTTTATGTGAAAACTCTTACGGTAACGCGCCCGTGAATCCTCTTCAAAAATGGATTGTCTTTCACCTTAAATCAATGTTTTAAGCTTTTCTGAACAAAACAGCTTAGTAGTATTTCAGAAAATTGAGTAAAAATGAACCTAACAATCACTCAGTGTGCTTCCACACCCTTATTTCCGTTGCTTTCACACGTCATTGTTGTCATTAGATTCCTATTCGAAAAACACATACTGTACAGTCTTTTTTCAAGTCGACAACCCCGTTAGAAAACAACGCTATGCGGTGCTTATACGAGCATGTTTCCCTTGTACATATTTTGTTTTATAGCGCTGTTTTCCTTTTAAACTTTCCTGCAGTTTCAGTTGCTGCTATTTCTCGAAATGTATTATGCCTTTAATTTGTTTTAATGCAGATCAGTTACCATCTGTGAAGTCCTAGGAGTGTATATTGGGTTTAGTATTAGGCAGTCACTGTTGGCAGTTGATTCGAAGACAACGGACGAAGCTGAAAAGTGGGTCCTTTAGGTAGAAAACGCTAGAATAACAAGAAGAAACACGAAAAGGAAGTGAGAAGTAATGGAAAATGAAAAGCAAGAAGATCATGTAATTGGAATGTATTAATAATAACAGAGATCAGTCAAGGATCAAAGATAACCTTGGATTGTATTTTCGACATTTAAATTTTCTGACGTATTTATTTTGTGCACAGAAAATATAGTGAGCTAGGTGTCTGAATTTTTTTGTGATGTTGCAGGGAGTTATTTGGAGAAAAGCAGCCAATAGGCACTAACATACAATTAATAGGGAAAATACATACTGATTAATTATAATAACGTAACCTAACTTTTGATTATCAGATTTTCTAGAATAAAAACTTGAGGCTTAAATGACATGATTGTAGTCCACATTTTAGATAGACATGCTGTTAGTGTGTACATAAAGTTTCAAAGATCTATATAGATTTCAAATATGGACCGGTGTATAAAAATATAAATAACTGATCTTCAGAAACAAAGATGTAATAAAGTCAACATGAAAACCAATGTAATCAACCCGTATATCAAAAGTTGCAAATACACTCCTATTGTCCTAGAGTTTCCATTCTACTAAGAGCTCACGCTATCTAATTAGAGCCGTGTAAACGTCATGAAATTTGTTAGTATTTTTCTAGGCTCTCCCATGCAAGGTATCTTAAAGTTTTTTAAAAAATAAAATAGACGTCATTATCATTCTACAATTAAATGTTTTATTTCTACACATTTACAACCCTTGCCACCAGAGGACTCCTAATTGTAGTGTATAACATGGTGGTGTGTAACGTAAGTACGTCGGTGGTTGAGATACAGCGTGCTGTAATCGAGTTTCGAATTCGAACAGTTCGTTCACACAATGGGGCACCTTGTTCCTCAGGACGAGAATGCCAGACCATACACGAGCGCTGCAGAATCTGCAACAACCCGGCGTCGCTTATTCGCCATACAGTCCCGACTTCGACCTCTCTGACTTTTCTCTTTTTCCAGAACTTAAAGAACTTCTTCCAGGACTTCACTTTGATAACGACGAAGATGGCTTTAATACCCAAACCTTGTTATAGTGTACTGTTCTCGTGCTCTGTCTTGATATTACTTACGGACCAGCACAGATGTTTAATTCTCTGTATGCAACTTCTGAAACAGTTCTAGCATCACATAGAAAATAACATTTAATTGGTGATTTAGATACATACTCTGTAATATGGACTGGACTGAAAATATTCCAAAGTGTTAGCAGGAGGATTTTTATAGAATACTACCCCCGTGTATCCGCTATTCTATTTTTGGATTCATTACTGGTTTCAGTACACCGTGGACGTAAAATCTGTTTCATGTCGGAATGTGTCCTTCGATAAGCCTAAGTAACTTCCTACCAGCGTACGACTTCAAAGTGCATGAGCGCTAGCAACACAGCTCACGCCGTCCAGCACTGGTTTTGCTAGTGTGCTAGCGGGAGGATGAACTGTCGCATCTTCCATTACGAACACAGTCATCAGATCTTAAAATTATTGTGAGTTTGTGGTCTACTTTGGACAGAGAAAGAGAAAGTATAATCGGAATTATCAACGAAAGCCGTGATATAACATTGTCAGTGCTACGATCGCTGCATGGATATGTTCCGACGGACAGCTAAAAAATTAAAAAAGAAAAACCGCTACTCCCCGTGAAATAGCACAAAGATGGCCTCCCAGCATAACAACCCGATACGACGGACGGGTCGCAATGAATAGTATCTCGCGCCCATACTTCTTGAGATACTGTGCATAGGAAATCCACAATTCTAACGTATTGTCTGATGACCAGGAACCTTACGTCACCATATCTCGGCCCCTTGAGGCCAAATGCTATCAGCGAAAATTTCAGACACCTCCAGGATTCGTGTCGGGTTCCGTTCGAGGCCATCGCCACCGTACAGGCGTGCGTTAGCAATCTCGGCTGCGGAGTCTAGTAAAGAAGACGTATTTATTTGCACCGTAGTAGTAAGGTTAGAAATGTCCCTGGAGGACGCTCACAACACACACTCACTTCAGACAGAAACGCCACCCTAGTTGCGACATGGCCTTACCGTGGGACAACATTTCTTTCTGAAGTCCAGTAGTATATATGCACTAGATTGTATCCGATTACCAATTACTTTGTAGTGATTTTCGTTTCCTATGTTTTCTGTAGTTTTATCCCTAAGTCGATGTGGTTCACTCTTTCACAAATATGATTTTCTTGCAAATATACTGAAATGTGGCCTTCACTATCGTAATAAGTTATACTGAAAGTTACCTTAATAAAATTAATATTATTGTTGTTACACATTAAAAGTTTGATTGCTTGTAGTGTAAGGTATGAGTTAGCTTAAGTAAACTCTCAACATACGAATTCGTTTACTTCCTATTCAAATATTCGACTGCAAGAATGTGTAGAAAAATCGGAAAGTAGCTTGAAAGTGCCTGTCTTGTTTCCTGTTTGTCACTCGTAAACTTTCAAGTCGAAAATTCGACTGCGACAATGTATTGCAAATTCCAAAAGTAGCTTGAAAGTGCCTGTGTGGTATCCTTTCTGTTAAAACATTCGTAATGGCAAGAATACTCTCTGAATTCAACGCTGTGAATCATTAAACTTATAAAATGATAGACTGGCAATGGAAATAATTTTGGCTTACCTGTTGTACAATGGAAACACCGTGCCACTGCTCTTGTCTTGGAAGAGCGTTGCATTTGCTGAGCGACTAAATTACTACTGAGATGCGCTTGGTGCATGTGCTCCCATTTACTTGGTTTACCTGTTGCACAATGGAAACACCGTGCACCTCTCTTGTCTTGGAAGAGCGTTCCATTTGCTGAGCGACTAAATAACTACTGAGATGCGCTTGGTGCAATGTGCTCCCATTTTAAAGAAAAAGGCAAAGCATACTTGTTTCATAACAAATCTGAATAAATAAAAGTGATAACTCATATTTTGGTATGGACTTTGGATGCGGATAATGACTTGGGATAAATTATAACATCAAATTAGTTTTCTGACCAAGAAAGTTCTATATTGAAAAATTATCTGTTTCTTTACTTCACAAACTCTAATACACAAAAAATACAGTTATTGAGTGGACAAACGGAAGTAGGCTGTAAGATCAAATGAGATCTTTGCAAAATGCAATTCGTAAAAATAAAATTGTATATTCAGTAGTTACTCTTACCTACAAAATGCAAATTGAAACCTATGCTTGGCTGTTAATCTTTCCCTATACTCAAGTATCTGGGTGACAGAACCAAGAATGCGTAACTGCAAGCTACCGCGATGAAGTGCAAGAATCTGAAACCAGTTACTTTAAATGCTTTTCATTTGCTCATCAAAATAATCGTAATAAAATGTTCTTCTCAAAATACTTCAATTCCTTTCCTCGTCTCAAATAATTAATCAGCACGATCCACTTCCTCAGAATACACTGAAACGGTAAAGAAAGTGGTACAGGCACGCGTATACAAATACAGAGATATCTAAATAGGCACCATACAGCGCTGCGGTCGGCAACGCCTATGTGAGACAACAAGGGCCTGCGCAGTTGTTATATCGGTTACTGCTGATACAATGGTAGGTTATCAAAACTGAAGTGAGTTTGAACGTGGTGTTACAGCCGGCGCATGAGCGATGGGACACAGCACCTTCGAGGTAGCGATGAAGTGCGGATTTTCCCTTACGACCATTTCACGGGTGTATCGTGAATATCAGAAATCCGGTAAATATCAAATCTCCGACATCGGTGCGCCAGGTAAAAGATCCTACAAGAACGGGACCAACGACGACTGAAGAGCATCGCTCAGCGTGACCAAAGTTAACGCCTTCTTAAATTCGCTGCAGGGCCATCAACAAGTGTCAGCGATCGAACCATTCAACGAAACATCACCAATACGGACTTTAGGAGTCCCCTTGATCTACACAAAGCGTAAGCCTCGCTTGCGCCCGTAACTCCGACATTGGACTGTTGATGACTGGAAACGTGTTGCGTGGTCGGATCAGTCTGGTTTCAGTTTGTATCGAGCAGATGGACGTGTCCAGGTATGGAGACAACCTCATAATCCATGGATCATGCTTGTCAGCACGGGACTGTTCAAGCTGTTGGAGGCTCTGTAATGGTGTGAGATGTGTACATTTGGAGTGATATGGGACCCCTGATACTTCTAGATACAACTCTGACAAGTGACACATATGTAACCATCCTGTCTGATCACCTGCATCCATTCATGTCCATTATACATTCCGACGGACTTGAGTAATTCCAGCAGAACTATGCGACGCCCCACACGTTCCAGATCTCTACACACTGGCTCCAGGGACACTCTTCAGAGTTCAAACAATTTCGATGGCCACCAGACTCCCTAGACGTGAACATTATCGAGCATATCTGGGATGCCTTGCAAAATGAGGAGTGTACAATTGGAGTGATATGGGACCCCTGATACGTCTAGATACAACTCTGACAAGTGACACATATGTAACCATCCTGTCTGATCACTTGCATCCATTCATGTCCATTATACATTCCGACGGACTTGAGTAATTTCAGCAGAACTATGCGACGCCCCACACGCTCCAGATCTCTACGCACTGGCTCCAGGGACACTCTTCAGAGTTCAAACAATTTCGATGGCCATCAGACTCCCTAGACGTGAACATTATGGAGCGTATCTGGGATGCCTTGCAAAATGCTCTGCGGAAGAGTTCTGCTCCACCTCGACTATTGGGGATTTATGAACAGCCGTACAGGATTCATAGTGTTAGCTCCTTCCAGCACATTAGTGGAGTCCATTCCACGTCATGTTGCGACACTTGTGCATGGTCGAGGAGGGCCTTACAAGATGTTAGGCAGGTATACAATGAATTTCGCTCTTCAGTGTGTATATAAAATATACAAGATTCTGTCTGATTTTCTCTTTCTTGTAGTTATTTTCGTTTTTGTATGTTCTCTACAGTTCTATCCTTGTTTCAGTTTGTCTCATTCTTGTGCAAAAACGTTTTTTTTTTTTCAAATGTACTGAAATATGGGTTTCAGCGTAGAAATTGGTAAGCTGTGAACATAAGAATACGATGCGAGAATGAGATGCAAAATCAGACTGCGAGAAAGTAACTAGAAAGTATCTATCTGGTTCATTGTCTGTTTAAACATTCGTAATGGCAAGAACACTGTCTGAACTCAACACTGTGAATCATTAAATTTTTAAGCTGATGGACTTACTCATGAAAAGCTCATGGTTCCCTTACTTTATTATTTATTTTTGGTTTACCTGTTGCACAATGGAAACACCGTGCCATTAGTCTTGTCTTGAAAGAGCGTCGCATTTGCTGAGCAACTAAATAACTACTGAGATGCGCTTGGTGCAATGCGCACCCATTTCTAAAAAAGGCAAAGCATACTTGCGTCATAACAAATCTGAGTAAGTAAAAACGATAACTCACATTTTGGCATAGAATTTGGATGCGAACAATGTCTTGAGATAAATTATAACGTCAAATGTAATTAGTTTTCTGACTAGGAAAGTTCTATATTGAAAAATTATCTCTTTCTTTACTTCACAGACTTTAATACATAAAAAATACAGTTCTTGAGTGGACAAACGTAAGTAGTCTGTAAGATCAAATGATATCTTTTCAAAATGCGACGCGTAAAAATAACATTATAGAGAGGGGTCCAAAAAAACGTATCCACTACTTAAAAGTCCATAACTTGCAAACTAGCTGAGGGAGTTGTTTCATTTTTGGTGAAAGTGTAGCTTAAAGTCCTACTTAAAGATATCACTGTAGGTGTTCGAAATGGTCACCATTAACATCCACACACAACGATGCCGTGGAACTGCAGCACTAACTACTGACTGCAACGTGTTGATTTGGATATTTGCACATGAATGTACGACGGATTCTCGAAGTTCATCCAATGTGTGCGACTTTTGTCGATAGACGACGTCCTTTAGTGTTCCCCGCAGGTAAAAGTCCAGCGGAGGTAGGTCTGGGGAACGTGTTGGATACTCCACAGCACCTCTACGGCCTAAAGTTTCGTCGATATACGCCCTAACACGATTTTAATAGAGGGCTGGGGCACCATCTTGTTGAAAATACTCTTCCGGCTCTATACAAGTCTCGGATGGTTTGTAAAATGGATGTCTGAAGTTTCTGAAGGTACACCTAACTGTGCCATCAAAGAAGAATGGGCCAATCAAGCCCCGGTAAGACAACCCACACCACACATTTACTCCTGACAAATTGACGGCTTTGTCTACATGGACGTTCGGATTTTCGGCGGCCCAGTAGATGCAATTGTGGCGATTTACTGTACCATTGACTTCCTTCCATCGACTGTAAGCCTTGCGCAGCCATGTTTATTCGAGTTACTAGGTGCAACTGAGAACAAAACACTATCTGGCGACTGTCATCTAACAAAACAAAACAACGCTATACAACGCTTGTGTGGCGATTGCTGGAACTACAAACTATTACACTACCAAAGATGAGACAACTTCGTTATGGACTTTTAAACAGTGGATACATTTTTTGGACCCCTCTGCATATTCAGTAGTTATTCTTACCTCTAAATTTAAATTGAATATTATGCTTGGATGTTTATCTTTCCCTATACCCAAGTCTCAGTATGTCTGAACCAAGGATCCATAACTAGAAGCTGACGCAGTAAAGTACAAAAATTTGAAGTCAGTTACTTCAAATTAAATTCTTTTCGATTACTCATCAAAATAATCATAATAAACTATTCTTCGGAAAATGCTTCAGTGTCTTTTCTCGTCTCAATTAATTAATCAGTAAATCAAAATGTTCCACTTCCTTAGAATGTAACTGCAGCCATACCACTCGGCCTATTCCGTACCACTACTCATGACGCACCACTGCCGACTATTGTGTGACCTCACCACATGATTAACACTGCGCATCTTCTCCCGCGCATCTTGCAAAGCAGAGAGAGTCCAAGCAAGCCTCCAGGTGACACAGCATCTCTGATGACAATGCGCGATTATAATTTCAAACAGTACAACGGCGCTTAAGCGTTCATGGCGTGCAAATACTAGAGAAATGTCCATGAAATTGTCTACTGCCACCTATCAGAACAAATGATTGGCTGATCACAAAAGATTGTCGTCACAAGCAGCCACAGTAAAAGAAGCCATTGCAGGTGAGAACAGTAGTTATGGACAATTCTGAAAAGTTGTCAGTGAATTACACCAATTGCTAGTAGGGTGATGAGAGAGACAGGTTCAGATGATTCGATTCTAATCAATTGTGTGGTTGCAACACCACATTGAAGTCGAACACTATGCTATTCTATTGTGTTGAATTGCAATAAACGTTGATGTTGTTGGGGTCTTCAGTCCTGAGACTGGTTTGATGCAGCTCTCCATGCTACTCTATCCTGTGCAAGTTTATTCATCTCCCACTACCTACTGCAACCTACATCCTTCTGAATCTGCTTAGTGTAGTCATCTCTTGGTCTCCCTCTACGATTTTTACCCTCCACGCTGCCCTCCAATGCTAAATTTGTGATCCCTTGATGCCTCAGAACATGTCCTACCAACCGTTCCCTTCTTCTCGTCAAGTTGTGCACCACATTTCGAAAGCTTCTATTCTCTCCTTGACTAAACTATTTATCGTCCATGTTTCACTTCCATACATGGCTACACTCCATACAAATACTTTCAGAAACGACATCTTGACACTTAAACAAATACTCGATGTTAACAAATTTCTATTCTTCAGAAACGCTTTCCTTGCAATTGCCAGTCTACATTTTATATCTTGTCCACATCGACCATCATCAGTTGTTTGGCTCCCCAAATAGCAAAACTCTTTTACTAATTTAAGTGTCTCATTTCCTAACCTAATTCCCTCAGCATCACCCGACTTAATATGACTACATTCCATTATCCTCGTTTTGCTTTTATTGATGTTCATCTTATATCCTCCTTTCAAGACACTGCCCATTCCGTTCAACTGTTCTTCCAAGTCCTTTGCTGTCTCTGAAAGAATTACGATGTCATCGGCGACCCTCAAAGTTTTTATTTCTTCTCCATGGATTTTAATACCTACTCCGAATTTTTCCTTTGTTTCCTTTACTGCTTGCTCAATACACAGATTGTATAACATCGGTGAGAGGCTACAAACCGGTCTCACTCCCTTCCCAACCGCTGCTTCCCTTCCATGCCCCTCGACTCTTATAACTGCCATCTGGTTTCTGTACAAATTGTAAATAGTCTACCGCTCCCTGTATTTTACCCGTGTCACCTTTAGAATTTGAAAGAGAGTATTCCAGTCAACATTGTCCAATGCTTTCACTAGGTCTACGAATGCTAGAAACGTAGGTTTGCCTTTCCTTAATCTTTCTTCTAAGATAAATAGTAAGGTCAGTATTGCCTCGCGTGTTCCAATATTTATACGGAATCAAAACTGATATTCCCCGAGGTCGGCTTCTACCAGTTTTTCCATTCGTCTGTGAAGAATTCGCGTTAGTATTTTGTAGCTGTGACTTATTGAACTGATAGTTCGGTAATTTTCACATGTGTTAACACCTGCTTTCTTTGGAATTGGAATTATGATATTTTTCTTGAAGTCTGAGGGTATTTCGCTTGTATCATACATCTTGCTCACCAGATGGTAGAGTTTTGTCAGGACTGGCTCTCCCAAGGCCTTCAGTAGTTCTAATGGAATGTTGTCTACTCCGGGGGCCTTGTTTCGACTCAGGTCTTTCAGTGCTCTGTCAAACTCTTCACGCAGTATTGCATCTCCCATTTCATCTTCATCTACATTCTCTTCCATTTCTATAATAGTGTCCTCAAGTACATCGCCCTTGTATAGATCCTCTATATACTCCTTCCACCTTTCTGCTTTCCCTTCTTTGGTTAGAACATCACGATAAGTTTTTGTGTCTTTTCCATTCGTTTCACATCATCTCAAACATAGGAGTTCGTGGAACTTCAACACTGTACTACTTAAATCTAGGTAAGTATGAATAAATGCACAGGAGTTGTGTATCTGAAGATCTGCTGATGAAGGCTTGCTCTTATGTCGAGACAACGAATGACGGGTACATCTCAAACTGCTTAAGGAGCGATTCAGCTCGGTTGCCTCGGTTGAGAATCGTAGCCTGCATTTAATTGTGGAGAGGAACAAGTGCAGAGCACTTCGGTGGGAGGGACGGCTGTGGTGGACAAGCATTTGCCCGCTGCTAATGAAGTCGCCAGCAGGCTAGTGAATTATGCAGTCGCAGTGCAGACCGCGGCACAGCTTAGAGCGAGCCATTGTTATTTGTGTGGACAATGCGGGGGCCACTGTGCGCTGACATCACTCCGGGTTGACAGCTTGAGGGTCTGTCCCCTTTGTCTACACAGCCACCCATCACTAATCCTAGTAGTAATTGTGTCGCCGCGATTTCGTGCGTGGTTCATGCTAAAGCGGGTGTCTCGAGCAGCCAGTATTACTGCAACGAAAAATATAGGATACTGCTGCCTCTGTAACAGAGTAGCGTGGAAGTTGCAATGAGAAAAGAGTTAGATTTTTAAGGGTAGGGCTATGAAATATGATGAAACTAAGAAAAAACTCATAAATTTCTCATACAAACAAATTGTTTTCTTTCTTTGATTTCCAGGGAAGAGTGGAATTTGCGGCAGACGCAAACTCTTTTCAATTTAAGACACAAGGTCTGTAAATGAGGTTTTCTTCTTTTTTTTCCTTTTTAGTCATGATCTGCTTATAGGTTAGATGCGGCCTGCCACGAATTCCTCTGCTCTGAAAACGTTCTTGAGGAAGAAGGCCCAGTCTCTTCGCCGCTGATGGTCGGCGCACACGACCGCACGCCAAGCTGCCTATGCTACACTACTCATACTTCCAGCTTATCACTGTGAAATCTTGTCGTCCGAAAAAGCATATATCGACATACTTTGGAGTCATGATAACCAGGATGCTGAAACTACCACACCCATAACGACGAAGAGAAAAAATTACATATGATTAAATAAGTAGCCAGGGAGGGCAAAGTGATACAAGAACTGTGATGTAAGAAACCTTTATAACAACTTAAAGCCAAAAATATCTAACGAGAAGGAGACAATAGGTCCAGAGGACTGGTCATAAAATCGTGCATCGATCGAATTGCACAGGCCTTCAGGAAAAAGGAAGTAAAAACTCAACGTTTCATGGAAAGAGCTGTTGGTTCCAGGCAACAAGAGCAACAAATAGGGCCTGTATAGTATTGAGTGCCTACGGGATATGGTGCTAAAACTTTGAAAAGGTTTATGGTGGTCAGACAGGAAGGGATTTGAAGAATCGTTTTAGAGAACATACATATAACCAAAATAAGAGCGCATTCGGTGCACAGTTGGCTAAAGATAAACATATGACAGGACATACGGTGTATAATATGGGTAAAGCACCGTAACGACAATTACTGAACCTACCGGAAGAAATGGAAATCCATATAAAGGGAAAACGGCAACCGGAATTACTGCTGTACGAACAGAATGAGTTTAAAATCATTGCTTAATTTGATGTTTTCAGCAGCTTGCTGTGCGGTCGTGTGCTCGGCCAGCAGAGGCGAAGAGAATGCGCCTTTCTCCTCAAGCTCGGCCACAGGAAAACAAAAACTTCTAGCCACGAGGCGGCGCCAGTAAGATTCCACTCCGAATGTGTCATCCACTATATAGATCTTAATTAATATCTGTTGTTAATTGTCTTACACTTACTGGTATGTTTATCTGCTTTGTGACACTCAAAGCCATGCGGGATAGCCACGCGGTCTCAGGTGCCTTACCACGGTCCGTGCGGCTCCCCACATCGGAGGTTCGAGTCCTCCCTCGCGCATGGGTGTCTGTGTTGTCCTTAGTGTAAGATACATTAAATAGTGTGTAATCTTAGGGACCGATGACCTCAGCAGTTTGATCCCATTAGACCTTACCACAAATTTCCAAATTTTTTTGACACTCAAAGTTTTCGATTAAAAGATCTGATGTTACATTTAAACTTATTGTTTTGATCTTTACACAGTGCTTTGTCAGACTACAAACTTTCTATTATTACTCTTTACACGTATTATGTGGATTTCAAACATGAGATAGCTAGTATGGCGTAAAGTCAAGCGGCGGCACGCCAGTAGGAAACGAGAGAGCAGAGAGGGCTCTGAAGGAGACGTCAATCAATTGCACGCTGACAGACCCCTCTCCAGGACGAAAACGCGACGACGGCAGCCTCTATGCGAAGAGGACATAAACGTCTCGTCGAGTGATCCCTGCACACTTCTACAGCACTTCAAGTCCAGCGACTTAGGAATCGTATATGCTGGAGAACATTGCCTGTTTTGTCTATCGTCCTTTGCTTGAGAAACATCCGTTTAACATCAAGTTAAGTACTGTCATGCACATTTCGTAATAAAACTAATTAATATGATTTGCTTGAATTGTTGTCTAGCGATCCGAGAAGCATATCCCTTGACAACCCATCTTTAACAACTAGGCAAGAATCAACATTTGACACCTGGGAAGGATTCGACAGGTCTTACTTCCAAATAATGTATGTCAATTCATGTTTTATGGTCATACGCCCATTCTGCCATATCAAATAATTTTAATTAATGACTGCGCATATTTGCACTATAACTAATGAATATGTGATACTAGTTACTGAGGCACCCTAGCATTCGTGTCCTCTACCAGCCTTAGTTATTTGTGTAAATACACGACGCACTCAGGCCATTACCATGTACGTATGGCTGAAACCTTGTGTGACCGGAATGGAATTTTAAAAATAAAGTGACATACTCAAACGGCTGAGCTAGAGAACTTCGAGTTAGAGTATTAGTCCTTTTTGTTTTTGAGACGACTAAAAATTATTTTAGTCACTATAGCTGTTGTCTCTTCCTCTGGTCGTTGTGAATTGGCCTGCAGACTACAGACATGAGTGTAGATGCGTAGAACTGAAGCAGGCCAAATTCATAACTGCTGAGCAACCAAATGTACAATATATTTAGAATAGGTGCAAAACCAACAACTTTCGACTTTGGTACTGTGAAGATATTTATCAGTTGTGCTTGCACCTCGATGAATTGCTGATCATGAACTGATTTTTAGCACCCATACAGACTCATGACGTCGTCCATTAATCTGTAAGCATTTGAAACTGAATTGCTGTGCTTGTATTTAGAACTAAACCATAATTCTAGTATATTCAATGTTCGTTGATCCATCACGGACGGGGAGGATGGGCTAGTTAACAAACTGTCAGTATCAATGACGTTCTCCAACAGCCGTATCACTAAGATGTTATTTTATTTTGTTTACAGATTTTCTATCAAGCCTTCGAATGAAGCACTAGTGCACCGATTAAATTCACGACATCCAGGTATTTATGGCACTGTATGACATTATCGTTTGTTTAGAGGTATGCAAATAGGGCCTGAAGATTGAGATGGCATAGTGAAATGCTGAACCCGGAAGCTTCCAAAATAAAATAACTCATTAGTAACACGGCGGCTGCAGAATTTGATTGATACTGAAAATAAGGTTTGCAAGATAGATCCAAATCTGACTTTAAAAAGATATTATCTAATTGCTCAGCATTTATTTTTTGGTTGAAACTAACCTCCAGCTTTAATATGAATTTACTGTCTGATTATCAGGCAAAAGTTTATAGTCGGACCTGTGAATAAGCGATGCGCACAGTATGTGCTCTGTCTGTCCCGCATCTTGTAGACTCTTACAGCTACGAATTTGTCTGGTACTCTGAAAGATAACACATCTACACTGAAGAATCTGCTATAGGTATGCTCAATTAAATACAGAGATATGCAAAAAGGCAGAATACGGCGCTGTGGTCGGCAACACCTATTTAAGACAACAAGTGTCTGGCGCTGTTGTTAGATCGGTTACTGCCGCTACACTGGCAAGTTGTCGAGTTTCAAGTGAGGTTGAACGTGGTGTTGCAGTCGGCGCAAGAGCCATGTGACACAGCATGTCGGAGACAGCGATGAAGTGGGGTTTTCCCTCGCGGTTGTACAATGAACAGCGGAAATCCAGTAAAATATAAAACCCTGTACTGATGCCGCCGAAAAAAGACCCTGCTAGAACGGGACCAACGACGACTGAAGAGATTCGTTCAACGTGACAGAAGTGTAGCTCTTCCACAAATTGCTGTATATTTCAATGCAGGGCCATCAACAAGCGTTAGCGTGCGAATCATTCGACGAAACATCGTCGATGTGAGATTTTGGGGCCTTAGGCTCAAAAAAATTTCTCTGAGCACTATGGGACTTAACTGCTGAGGTCATCAGTCCCCTAGAACTTAGATCTACTGAAACCTAACTAACCTAAGGACATCACACACATCCATGCCCGAGGCAGCATTCATTCCAGACTGTAGCGCCTAGAACCGCTCGGCTACCTCGGCCGGCGGAGCCGTAGGGCTGGCCCACTCGTGTAGCCTTGACGATCGCACGACAGAAAGCTTTACGCCTCGCCTGGGCCCGTCAGCACCGACATTAGGCTGTTGATGACTGGAAACATGTTGCCTGGTCTGACGGTTCTCGTTTCAAATTGTATCGAGCGGATGGACGTGTTACGGTATGTATACAACCTCAAGAATCCAACGATCCTGCATGTCAACAGGGGACTGTTCAAACTGGTGGTGCATCTGTAATGGTGTGGGGTGTGTGCAGTTGGAGTGATATGGGACCCCTGATACGTCTAGATACGACTCTGACAGGTGAAAGTTACGTAAATATCCTGTCTGATCACCTGCGTCTATTCACGTCCGCCAGCCAGAGTAGCCGAGCTGTTCTAGGTGCTACAGACTATAACCGCGCGACCGCTACGGTCGCAGGTTCGAATCCAGCCTCGGGCATGGATGTGTGTGATGTCCTTAGGTTAGTTAGGTTTAAGTAGTTCTAAGTCCTAGGGGACTGATTACCTCAGAAGTCCCATAGTGCTCAGAGCCATTTGAACCATTTTATTCACATCCATTGTGAATTCCGTCGGACTTCCCACACCCCATACGTCCAGAGTTGTTGCACAATGGCTCAGGATAGTTCTTCTGAGTTAGGCACCTCCGCTGGCCACCAAACACATCAGACATAAACATTATTGAGCATATCTGGGATTCCTTGGAACGTGCTACTCACAAGAGATCTCTACCCCCTCTCACTCTTCGAGTTTATGGACAGTCCTGCCGGAATGATGGTGTCAGTTCCGTCTAGCATTACTTCAGGCATTAGTCGAGTCTATGGCACGTCATATTGCAGCACTTCTGCGTGCTCACCGTGGCCGTACACGAAATTAGGCAGATGCACTAGCTCCTTTGGCCCTTCAGTGTATATTTCCGCTAGCAGTGTAAGTAGCGTTAGCGGTCGCAAACGTGTGTAAACTGAAGTTTGGCGAATCGTGGGAACAAACATGCGGAACATTATAGGCCTCACACTGTAATAAAACATTGATCTTGACTACGATCCTTTAATGAATTTTACTACCCTTTTGAGTTTTAGCACTAAGCCATTTTCAAAGACTCGAAGGCGTAATGGCTCAAAGTACCTAGTCTAGGTTACTTCATGAAACATCCTTTGAAAATGGCGGTACTCCGAAACGCATTAGGACTAGTACAAGTTAACAAAGAGTTGTGATCAAGACATATGTTTTACCGTAGTGCAAATAATGAGCAACACATAGTATAAACTATTTACGCAGAACGTTTGTATTATCTGCTGTGGTTGAAGAAAATATCTATGAGGTCAGAAGTTGAACTCACACTATGTGCGTCCAGATGTCATTGATGAACAAACTACATGACGTTTTACACTAATCACAGTTTCCAATGTTCCGGGAAAAGACATTAGGAGGTAGTGTAAAATGTTATAAAGTAAGATCATCTGAAGCAATGATATCCACATGGACTTGAACAGGATTTCACTTACGGTGCAAGTAGGTTATTGAACCAGTGCAGAGCTCTGAGATGCCAATCAGTGATAATTCCGTAATCATTACACGCCCATGTGTTGCTTTATTTTTAGTCGATGATTAATAAGAGGATGGGACTAATTACAAAATGTACATAACCGAGGAGTCAGTTATTAGTTCTTCAAAATGGCGCATGTACTTTTGGTGAAGTGACTATCATCAGACTTCAATGATTTCGTGTTTGCCTAGCGAGGCAGGTACGTTACAATGCAGGTACGTTACTATGATGAAAGTGAGGCAGGTTGAAGGTCATTTGCAACATACACAACAAAAAGTGAAGACTTTTGTCTGCTTGCACTTTCCCTGATCAACCACCCCGAAAAAAGACAAAGAAAAAAAGAAATTAACGCTACATAGTCTTTCCTGTCTCAAGTGTTTCTATAAGAATACCTCTGGTTCAAAACAGATTTTGTATCCTGAAGTAGACAGAGCAGAGTGATAAAAATTTGTTCTCGTATATACACCAGCTTTCACTTCACTTGGCTGGGAGCGCTGTGAGCTGTTTCCGTACTCTGCTATTCGTTGTTCTGAAGGACGCGTCAGCGGTCTAGTCGCGCTCAATCAGAATGTAATGTGGTTCCTCAACTGTACTTGGTGTACGGCAACGGATGAAACAACCAAAAACTGCACTGTGCTAACACAGTCTTGTGTCGAAAGACAACAGAAGCGAACACGAGGAAAATAACTTTTCTTTTACGACCTAAAAATTCAGCAGAGCGTGTAGGAGACAACGGATTTTTGTTATACATTTACTTTTAACATGATTTTTTGACGAAACCGTTGAAAATGAAAATAGAAAAGTTGTGTTACGATCTAAAAACTGAAGCGAACGTGTCATACATTAGAAATTAATATGCACTTTTACAGAGATGCGTTCAAAATTAAAATCAGACTGCGGTTTTACGACCTAATAACTTGCAGCGAATCTATAGAAAGGCGTAGGAAATGAAAATGAAACAGAGATTTTGGTGCACCAACTAATAACTAAATACATACGAACAAAAACACACAACTGGATTTGCTATTACATAATTCTACAGACTAGTGTAGAAAAACCAAATTTGTTTTACAATCTAACAGTTAACGTGTAAAGCATTAGGGTCCGTGTAGCTAAACTCTGCATAGTAAGTGTGCACAATACCTTTAATCCATGTAAGGGCTGAACAGTTTTGTACTGCAGCTTTCTGCTAAACAATTTGTAAGTGCCATACACAGAAATATTCTAAGAGCACTGTCAAGATTCGAAAACACGGACTGTAACCTCTCTTCTGGTAAAAATTTACTCATTTCTACTGGTATATCACTAATCTCATATAATTTCAGAAGTTCCGCCAAATGTACACTTTCACTAGGAAAAGAAGGCTCTAAATGAGTGTCATAAGGCGCTTGGAGTTGTGGTGCACGTTCAGCAATATCGTCAGGTGAACTGGTTACTGAAAACTGTGAAGGAGTCAAACAGTGTTCTATAGCTTTCCTTCCGTCTCACCAATTCAGCGTACAAGTTGTCGAGGACCAGGAGCCGCTTCTTCGTCATCATGAAGTTTGCGAAATGGTTCAAATGGCTCTGAGCACTATGGGACTTAACATATGACGTCATCAGTCCCCTAGAACTTAGAACTACTTAAACCTAAGTAACCTAAGGAGATCACACACATCCATGCCCGAGGCAGGATTTGAACCTGCGACCGTAGCGGTCGCGCGGTTCCAGACTGAAGAGCCTAGAAGCGCTCGGCCACAGCGACCGCCGCGGTTTGCGCTTTCACAATTTTTATAGGTGCATTCATTCTCTATATCAGTCACAAACTCCGTGGATTTATTTTCATAATAATCTAAGATGCTACGAATAGATGCAATAAATCCTACAAGTGATTCATATAATTCATGCACTATTTTAGTATTAATATTTACACTTTGCAAATTAAGATTTACGCTATTCAATCTCGAGAGTATGTCCTTCCAAACTGTCATCATGAATACTGTTACCAGTCTGCTGATTCAATAAAGCTGAAGCGTCATTTCGCACAAGTGGTTTTTCAAATGAAATATTGGCAATATGTTTGAGGGCACTGATAATGGCCTCCCATTTTACATATACACTTACACACGCTTCCTCTCTTGCTGACCAACGTGTTTTTCATAAACTTTTTACCGTTTTGGTTCCTGGTTTAATAAAAAAAGAGGTTTAGCCCAGCACTGTGTAAAGACAACGAAAAAATTATTAAGGTTTTGCACTGCGGTGAAAAATGAACATGCTTCCTTACAACAGCTTGTAGCACTAGTAGCGACTAAATTCAAGAATGTGCTGCACAAGGCACATAATGCGCTTTCGGATTCCGTTCTTTAATGCGTGACTACAAATCAGTGTAGGTTCTTGACATATTGCTTGCGTTGTCATATGACTGGCGTCTACAGTCAGTAATATCAATGGAATGTGTAGACAGGACTTTTAGTACGTCCTCAGCTAAGTTTTCGGACTTGCGTTCCGGGTTTGGTACAAACAGAAGGCACATAATGCAATTTCTGATTTCGTTCTTTAATGCGTGACTACAAACCAGTGTAGGTTCTTGACATATTGCTTGCGTTATCATATGACTGGCGTCTATAGTCAGTAATATCAATGGAATGTGTAGACAGGACTTTAAGTACTTCTTCAGCTAAGTTTTCGGACTTGCGTCCCGGGTTTGGTACAAAAAGAAGGCACATAATGCGCTTTCGTATTTCGTTCTTTAATGCGTGACTACAAACCAGTGTAGGTTATCGACATATTGCTTGCGTTGTCATATGACTGGCGCCTACAGTCAGTAATATCAATGGAATGTGTTGACAGGACTTTTAGTACGTCCTCAGTTAAGTTTTCGGACTTGCGTCCCGGGTTTGGTACAAACAGAATAAAACGTTCAACAGGTTTACAATTCTTGGTCACATACCTTAATATGAAAGATAATTGATTAATGTGTGAAACGTCTGCAGTAGAATCTATATAATAGAGAAATATCTGTCCTGTCTTATTTCAATAATGATAATTACTTTTATTCGTTCAGAAACAAGTTTTATTGTTTCATCACAGATGGTTGAAGGAAGATAACTTGTGTGTCTCTGCCCAGGATTTCCATGTCGTTCAATGTGCTCTGTGAGAAAAGGATCAAACTCGGCTATAAGTTCAAGAGACGTCATAAATTGACCATTACGTAATGTATGGGAGCTTTCAACGTGTGCAGTTAGTGGAAGTCCACGACTTGTTAGCAAACACCCATTTCAACACACTGGGCCAGAACATTTTTTTCTGTCTCAACATATGACTCGAAATGGTTATCTATTGTTCCAAGTAACTTTTCCTTGTTAAGTGAGTTCTCACGATGAGATAAAACGTTAGAAATTTTTTTTCCAATTTGCAATACCATTAGTAGCAATCGTGGCCTTACCTCCGAACAATTTACATGGTGCACAGGAAACAGCACGGATGCTACAGAAATATACTAGAAAATCACGCAAAGTTGGTTCACCATTTAAAAGCTTACATTAAAATACACTTTTGTTAAAATATGTGGTTTTATTGCCTATTGATCTTCTTGAACTAGAAAATTCACCGCTTAATTTTGATTAATGCCACGTTGTAAGAGAATGTCGATTGTTGAGTCATTGACACACCATTCTGCAGGATCATCACTAACGAGGTTGTTTCTTTTTATAACGAAATAGGTGACAATTAGTTTCTCGTGAAACTCGAAATCAGGAACAATTTGCTTTTCTTCATTTTTGACTTTTGTTTCGTCTGTATTTAGATCTTATACAACAGCTGCAGTGCCAGTAATATCATCCATACGATTTGAAGTCGGACCAGCAACATTTCTTTGCGAAAAAGTTATCTACTCTGTCATGCGTTTATTCAACATTGCCTTCTCATTCTCGCCTTTCCTTCGATAATTTACGAACTGCCGTCCCACTCAGTTTAGCATGTTTGTTTTTTCACTGTTATTCATATTAAGGTACTTACAAAATTGTCAAGCAACAGTAAAAAAAGGAAAGAATTTGTAAAAGGAAAGAACGAAAGACTGTATCCTCTTCCAGTCGCACTACACCGCACATGTGCATAAAATCTCTTTACTTTAAACACGGCACACGAGCACAAAGATTTTTCCTTTAAACATGGGTTACTCGACGTAACTGTGATATGAAAGAACGACAACGTAGAATAATTTAATTTCACTGTCGCCTGTTTCTCTGTTGTCAGTGAACAGTAGAAGCACGCCTGCCGTCTGGAATTCGTCTCGTAAAGAAAACAGGACAGTCCCTTTTTTGGCTTCTGTTTCCCTCGTCGCTGGAATTTTAGCTGGGACACAAATAAATATGTTCCGAGTATTCTTGACACTCTATTTCTAATTTAAAAACCAAGTACTTTTTACAATTTCTTGCTGTGAGGTGTGTTGGATCGACTCTTATCGCTGTTATTCTTATAACGTTATAGCGGTTTCTGTGGGCAGAGACGAGAGACTACAGAGTTTAAGTAGTCTTGTTGGCAGTTGATGTAGTGTGTTGTCATTTGTGTGAACACTGCTGTTATGTCTACACGCAAACGCACTTTTTGTTCCAACATAAAATAAATATAGCCTTTCCTAGAAGAAAAAGAGCTTAGTTAAGAAGTTTAATGTAGAATTTCCAATGCCACGTACTATTCGATTGGACAGAGTGGGAACTTTGATATCATACAAGCTGCAGCACAATAAATGAGGCTAACAGTAGTTGGTTTATTCTTCTTTTTCGCCAAAATAAGTAACTAAGTAAATAAATAAATAAAATTTTTAAACTGTTGTGAAGTGTAATTCGCACAGTATTAGATATTCTGCTTATGTTCTTTTCGTATAAACATCTGTTTAAAAATGTAAAACATTCACAGTCTCAACATGTTTTGTTAAGCGGGTGTCATTAAATCGAAGCCCAGATATTGAAGACCTCGGATCTTTCGTATTAATTACAGTACTGCAGGGTTGCCTTCACACTTCCCCGTAATTTTTACAAGAAAGTTAAGAATAGTAGGGTTTATATACTGAGGCCCACACATGTTGCAGTATTTAAGAAACTGCTGATTAGTTTATCACGGTTTTTCAGGGGTCCCGGTATCTTCACGGGGAAAATATGGTAGGGTTAAATAGAAGCTGACAACATTCTCGGAATAATAACGTTTCAAACATTGCATTGTAGATTGCCGTCCTGACAGCTTACTTCAAAATATTTTGAAAAATCATGAAGATGATACCAGACAGAAACCCAGTGGTAAGTTTCCATTCAGTCACCAAGTAAAGTACGTACATTTCCAAGCTTATATTGTCGTATTTCGTTGTTAATGCTTATTTAAACTAGCAAGCTGCTTAAAAATATTGAAAATAATTGTCGTTTGCAAGCGCAGTTATTTTAAAACACAAAAGGTTAAAATGAGTACAGAGCAAAAAATGCCACCCACCTTAAAGTGCTGCCGCTAGACCTGTGCCTTTTGGGCCTATATGTAAATCCGGCACTGTCCATATGGTCTGTCACTGTGTCCTTCTTGGGCACAAATATAAAATGCCTGCTAGGTTAAAGAATAAAGTTGTCCAATCGAATGTGTTTCGGATGTCATCTTTTATCATAACAAATATGTTACAAAGACACGAGCTCGCTTCTACCTGTGTCTGCTCAGCTTCGTAACTCCCAGCAGAGGAGAAATAAATTCTGACTTTCCCCTTTCCAATTATTTTAAGACAACTGAAAAACAGACAGCAGCGGAGATAAAATTGTTCAACTGAGGATCTAATCGACAATTAAGAGTAGCTGGCAAGGTGAGTAAAGATGATAACCTTACCTAAAACCACAAAACCAGTTGGGGAGAGTCATGACGCAACAGAGGGAGCTGTGATATACACGTTCCGTTCACATTAATGTGACCACCGCCTACATTCGACGTCAAAGAGCAGTAACCACACACAGACGGTAGGTGGCACCACCATCTGTGGAACGTATGTAACGAGTGCCAGGGAAACGAGGAAAACACTGCAGTCAGTGTCGTAACAAAGAAACAGAGTGATTTATCTGACGTCCAAAAGGTATGATCATTGGCTTTCTGGCCAATGGTGGACGGCTACGTATGTAGACTGTTTGGGTGACACTGTGATTAAAATACCCCGTACATGGCAAAATGCTGTATCCAAAACCGACTCCGAGGCAACTGTGGTTCTCCACGGGCCATAGATGACAAAGGTCAACGATGACTACAGAGATGAGTACAGGTGAATAGCAATAACTGTTGAACAACTGAAAGCCCAGAAGAACCAATGGGCTTCCAACAGTATCTTAATGATCGTTCAGCGGACATTGCTGCCAATAGGTCTCCGCAGCAATCGCCTAGTTCATTTACCCCTGCTAACTGCTGTTCTTCAGTGATGACAGCTGGACTTAGCACACCAGTATTGCAATTGCTCGCCTGTTCTGTGGTGACAGGTGGCCACTTGAGATGACAGATGACCGTTGACATGTACGGCGTGAAATCTCGAAAAGCAAACACCCTGCAAAAATCGTCGGAAGGGTCCAGGCCGGTAGTGGGAGTGTTTTAGTTTGAGGAAAGTTTTCGTGGCATCCTTGGGTGAGCTCGTCATTCTGGACGCCACAATGGATCAATACAAGTATGTATCTATTTTTGGAGACCATTTCCACCTCTTCATGCAGTTTGTTTCTCCTCGGCACGATGGCATCTGCCAGCAAGACAACAGAATGTGTCACATAGTTCGCAGTGTACGTCTGTAGTTCTAAGAACACCACGATGAGTTTACCATACTTCATGGCCACCAAACTCCCCGAATTTAAGCTCAGTCGAGAATCTGTTGCACTACTTCGATCGGACTCTATGCGCCATGGATTCCCAACCGAATGTAGAGGGGATGTTGGACAAGGATGGAAACTGTCAGGATGCGCCATATTAAAATTCGTCAGAGTTTCCCAAGTGATTTATTATTTCCAGCTACAGTGCCTCCGCTCCTCTCGGTCCGCATCACCGCGTCCCACAGCGCTGAGGACACCACTTCGCTGTCTGCAAAATGCCTTGGCACGGAATGGCTGCCTCATCGCACTTCACTCATAGATGTTTTTGTTTCAAATTGCTGAGATACTTCTCCCATAGATTTAACTTTAGATATCGCAATTATAAGAGGTTCACGAATTACGTTTGTTAATTTTCCTTGTACACCATATTCTCTAATCATTTTATCTATTTTTTTCTCTGTGTACCAAGGCAAACACTTTATTTTAATTAATAAATGATACTATTAAAGGTTTGATTGTTAACTTCCTGTGGAGAATTAATGATTTTACGTTAAAAATCTGTTCTATTGCCTTTAGAAAACATCCAAAATGTTTCCCCAATTGTTTGTCTGAAATATCTTCAACTCTGTGAAGGAGAATTATTAATTATATTTTGTGTGCTATTGGCGGAAATGACGCTCCTCTGTAGTTGTTGAGATTTTGCTTGTTTCCCTTTTAATGTAGCGGGTCGATAAACGCTATTTTCCACTCTTCTGGAATCTTTTCAAATTTCATTGTACGTATCATACTCGCCGCGATGGGCATGATACTGATTTAGGTTGGCCAGCCGTTGACCAGGTGACTTTTCTATCTGGTGACGGGAGAGTCCCATGTCGTCTGGAAAACAGCCTTCTGCACTCTCCAGACCACTGTGTCGCACACGAAACAACGGAACAAACGAGAAAAATACTTTGTAGTTTTCATTACACAAAACACTGTTATAACAAAATCATTAATTACACTAGTGTCCAAAATTAAAGGAACGATCGAAAATTGCGCAATTTTGCGTCCATTTTATCACAAAACAGTATGAACATGTGATAGTAAACTACAAACAATGTAAAGAATACATAATGTAAACAACAGCAACACACAATAACGGTAGACAAAAACGTTCTTCGTTTTTCTCCAACTTAATGAATTTGTACACAAATTCTGACACTCTTTAATGTGCTCACTGTGATTTGTGACCAGCTCTGGCATATTGTGAATGATGTCATCAATCTCATGTTGACTCCTATTCTTCCTGCAGAGCTGCTCGCAGGTCTTATAGAATGGTTGACGGATGATGACGTGATGGAACCCGTCACCCTACTGAATCCCAGACATGCTCTATGGGATTGAAATTGGGAGAGCGAGCAGGCAACGCCATGCATGCAGCATCTCCCGTCTTCATGAAAACATCAACCACTCGTGCTGTATGAGGTCGTTCGTTATTGTCCATCAGTCTAGGCCCACAGCTTCTAGTGACAGTCAGGCATGAGGTCCGAACATCTCTTCACAACACCTGACAGCAGCTAAACCTTGCCCATTCACACATACAGTACGTGATCAAAAGTATCCGGACACCCAGCTGAAAATGACTTACAAGATCGGGGCACCCTCCATCGGTATGGTGTTGGCCCACCTTGATGACAGTTTCCAGTCTCGCAGGCATACGTTCATTCAGGTGCTGGAAGGTTTCTTGGGGATTGGCACCCCATTCTTCACGGAGTGCTCTACTGAGGAAAGGTATCGATGCCGGTCGGTGAGGCCTGGCACGACGTCGGCGTTCCAATACATTCCAAAGGCCTTCAAGAGAATTCAGGTCAGGACTCTGTGCAGGCCAGTCCATTACAGGCATGTTATGTCGTGTAACCACTCCGCCACAGGCCGTGCACTATGAACAGGTACTTGATCGTGTTGAAAGATTAAATGGCCATCCCCGAATTCCTCTTCAACAGTGGGAAACAAGAAGGTGCTTAAAACGTCAACGTTGGCCTGTGCTGTTATAGTGCCACGGTAAACAAGAATGGGTGTAAGCCCCTCCATGAAAAACATGACCACACCATAACACCCCCGCCTCCGAATTTTATTGTTGGCACTACACACGCTGGCAGATGACGTTCACCGAGCATTCGCCATACCCATACCTTGTCATCGGATCGCAACGTTCTGTACCGTGATTCGTCACTCCACACAACGTTTCTCCACTGTTCTATCGTCCAATGTTTACGCTTTTAACACGAAGGGAGGCGTCGTTTGGCATTTACCGGCGTGACCTGTGGCTTATGAGCAGCCACTCGAGCATGAAATCCAAGCTGTCTCGGCTTCCGCCTAACTGTCATAGTACCTGCAGTGGATGCTGATGCTGTTTGGAATTCCTGTGTGATGGTCTGGATAGATGTCTGCCTATTACACATTACGACCCTCTCCAACTGTTGACGGTCTCTGTCAGTCAACAGACGAGGTCGGGCAGTACGCTTTTGTGCCGTACGTGTCGCTTTATGTTTCCACTTCACTGTCATCCCGGAAAAAAGTGCCCCTAGGGATGTTTAGGATTGTGGAAATCTCGCGTACAGACGTATGACACAAGTGACACCCAATCACCTGACCACGTGCGAAGTACGTGAGTTCCGAGGAGCGCCACATTGTGGTCTCTCATGACGCATAATGACTACTGGGTTCGCTGATATGGAGTGCCAAGAAGTCGGTGGCAGCACAATGCATCTAATGTGAAAAACGTGTCTTTCTGAAGGTGTCCGGATACTTCTGATCAACAACAAAAAATGGTTCAAATCGCTCTGAGCGTTATGCGACTTAACTTCTGAAGTCATCAGTCCCCTAGAACTTAGAACTACTTAAACCTAAGTAACCTAAGGACATCACACACATCCTTGCTCGAGGCAGGATTCGAACCTGCGACCGTAGCGGTTGCCCGGATCCAGACTGTAGCGCGTAGAACCGCACGGCCACTGCGACCGACTCTGATCAACAGTGTACAGCTTCACAAGGAGGTGTTCGAGCTGTCAATATAATCCCTGGACACACCATTAGGGCTCATACTCGATATCAGTCTCTTTCCACAATGTTTGGTCCCCAAATCGTGTTCCACGTTCCCTCCAGGTGCGAAGCCGCCAAGAATCATTTTTCAGACGAAATTGCGACTCATCTGTGAAAAGAAGATTGGCTCACTGTTCCACAGTCCAGGTGGCGTGTCGACGACTCCAGATGTTTCCTTCTGTGCAGGAGCGTCAGAGTTGCACATACAGTAGGTCTCTGACAGTAAAGCCCACTCTGCCGATGCCCTCTGTGTGGCATTTGCCTCAACACAACACGTCCAGTGGAGGCTACGAGGTCATATTCTAGTTGCAGTGCAGTACTGAGACTGTACTATTATGCCCTTACGTCTAAAGAACGGTCTGCTCTTTCTGATGTGGGCCTTGTCCTCGTCGTTGGTCTGTATAAAATATCGGTACATCCGTGTAACAACAGGAGAATTGACATTAAACCATCTGGACACATCAGCTTCCGCTTTCCCTGTTCACGTTCTTCCTACGGACCACCGCAGAGAAACTAGTAGGCGTCTTCGCTCTGGCTTACTGCACCGTCTCCGACTGTATTCACAACGATTGTATAAGTGGGACTACCTGGCAAACACTACCATGGCTGATAGGTGCCCTGATGCCAACGTCGGAGTGATTGTCCGTTGACCGGAATGCCGTCTTCCGTGCAGAATGCGATCGTATTGACGTCTGTTGACACTTCGTATGATTATATCGCGAATTAGACACAGAGCGAGGAAATAGCGGTTTGTTACTTCAATTTTGGATACCAGAGTATATACCATACCATACATGGTGCAGACGGCAAAGTTCTCAATAATACTGTGCGGCAAGGCACGTTGTAAGTAGGCTGTTTAGGTTTTTTTATTGGTAACGCCGCCGCCACGTAGCGCTCTGTATGAAAATCTCTGGCTGTGCCGTGTGCAGTCTGTGGCTGGTTTGCATTGTTGTCTGCCATTGTAGTGTAGGGCAGCAGCAGCTGGATGCTAACAGCGCGTAGCGTTGCGCAGTTGGAGGTGAGCTGCGAGCAATGGTGGACGTGGGGAGAGAGAAGGCGGAGTTATGAAATTTGTAAGAATTGATGTCATGAACTGATATATATATTATGATTATTAAGGTAAATACATTGTTTGTTCTCAATCAAAATCTTTCATTTGCTAACTATGCCTATCAGTAGTTAGTGACTTCTGTAGTTTGAATCTTTTATTTAGCTGGCAGTAGTGGCGCTCGCTGTATTGCAGTAGTTTGAGTAACGAAGATTTTTGTGAGGTAAGTGATTTGTGAAACGTATAGGTTAATTTAGTCAGGGCCATTCTCTTGTAGGGATTATTGAAAGTCAGATTGCGTCGCACTAAAAATATTGTGTGTCAGTTTAAGCACAGTCTTGTATAATTGTTCAAAGGGGACGTTTCAACGTTACTTTTTACCGCCGTGCTAGTGTCCAGCAATGTTCATTTGTCTAGCTAAAAGCTGTAGTAGAAAATACTAGACCACTACTGTCTATTGCAGGTCGCAACATATATAGAATTGTCCGGTAAATGGGATGTGGCTAGCTACAGAAATAAAAGTTTTAACTTGGCAATGTAAATTTTCAGGTGTATTTTTACGATAAAGATCACATTTAATACTGCCAAGTCCGTACTAAGTGGCAACACAATGTAAAGTTCACACGCACACCACATTCACACACGTAGCCATTTTATCGTATTTACACCCGTTATTGAAGTTAACAGATTTCACCGGATCGTTTAATTATGAAAATGCTCGCTCAAATGTTGTGCACTCTGCTCTGCACATAATACCTGTTCCAGTCTTAGATCGCACAACACGCCACGCGGTTTTAACGAACAGTCAAAAGCAATAATTTTGATATTCCGTCCGAAATTCCACACGACGTGTACTATACCGTTCACTTAAATACACTTTGTACTACTTCGCGAACTCGTAATTAGCATTTTTCCGCGATTTTACAGTATTTTCGTCGAAGCTGCTTTCAATGAAATGTTGCTAGTTCGAACCCTCAGCCGCGACCCCGCTAGATCACTCCAAAAGCTTTGTTCCCAGCATGGACTGGCGAGATCCTGCATTTTTCTGATTGGTTGATATCACAAACAGCAAATCACGTTGCAGTATTATCCCGCGCTAACTCGCGCTTTGCTTCAATGGCCAATGATAGTAAAACATTTCATTCTATGGCAATTGCTAAATAAATAAATTTAGAAAAGTATCAAATATAAAATTACACCTTCTGAAATTACCCATTAATTTGTGTTCTACTCACGATTTATTAGTACCATAAACTGACTGCACATTTAATTATAGTTAATCCCCTGCACAGTTTAACTGGTACTTCATGAATAAACAAAATAATTTTCATTTACTTCTGTTCATCTTCACTTATACAACACTCACACTGCTAATTACTACACATATAAAACAATTATAATTATGCAGATACATTAAATAAACATCAAGTTATCAAACATACCTATACAACATTGTTTTGACTACGACTGCTACTACTGTCCGTCAACTGCTGACCTCTGCCGCCTACTAGTACAGCTACGTGCAGCTCTGTAAGTCAGGTCCATGTCAGCTGGTGACATCTGTCGATAACTGACGCATATTTTTTTTATTATTTATTTATTTATTGTTCCGTGGGACCAAATTAAGGAGAAGTCTCCATGGTCATGGAACGAGTCAATTCATGAAATTATAAAACGATATTAGAAACAGCTAAAATGAAATGTATATAAAAAAAAAACATATTCAGCTGACAAGACGTAAGTTTAAATAAAGAAAATCAACAACGTAAAACTGAAATTTGCTTAATTTTTTAGCTCTTCCAGGAGCTCCTCGACAGAATAGAAGGAGTGAGCCATGAGGAAACTCTTCAGTTTAGACTTAAAAGATTTTGGGCTACTGCTAAGAGTTTTGAGTTCTTGTGGTAGCTTATTGAAAATGGATGCAGCACAAAACTGCACTCCTTTCTGCACAAGAGTCAAGGAAGTGCATTCCACATGCAGATTTGATTTCTGCCTAGTATTAACTGAGTGAAAGCTGCTAACTCTTGGGAGTAGGCTAATGTTGCTAACAAAAAACGACATTAAAGAAAATATATACTGTGAGGGCAATGTCAGAATTCCCAGACTATTGAATAGGGGTCGACAAGAGGTTCTCGAACTTACACCACATATAGCTCGAACAGCCCGTTTTTGAGCCAAAAGTACCCTTTTCGAATCAGAAGAATTGCCGCAAAAAATAATACCATACGACATAAGCGTATGAAAATATGCGAAATAGACTACTTTTCGTGTTGAAGTGTCACTTATTTCAGATACTGTTCTAATGGTAAATAAAGCAGCGTTTAGTTTTTGAACAAGATCCTGGACATAGGCTTTCCACAATAGCTTACTATCTATCACAACGGCTATGAACTTGAACTGTTACGTCTCGCTTATAATATGCCCATTCTGTCTGATCAAAATATGAACTATATTATTTGTTACTGTTTCAATATTACACACAAGATCTTTCACTACCAAGCTGGTGTCATCAGCAAACAGAAATATTTTTGAATCACCTGTAATACTAGAAGGCATATCATTTATATAAATAAGAGACAGCATACATTTATATAAATAAGACACAGCAGTGGCCCCAGCACCGACCCTAACATGTGACATGAGCGATGCGAAGGCGCTACGCCTCAATTGCACAGTCTCTGCACCAGTTTACAAGCATTGCTTTGAAACTCAGTAGAATGTTCCGCAATCAAAATAACACCCAATCAGCCCCAACTGTAATGGGATGGTGGAACTGTGCGGCGCCCCGGCGACTGCCGCAGCGGCAGCCGCAGCTCACAAGTTGTGCGGCGCTGGCCGGCGGAGATTGTGCGCGCCGTAGCAGGCGATAGCGCGCCGCCTTGCATGTTTAATGAGCGCAGGTGGCGGCGGCCACAAAGGTAGCCAGCCAGCCCGCCCCCAGGGGGCGCGCCGCCTCTTGTTTCCACGGAAACTCTGAGCGCGCCACTTGTTCCGCCCGCCCTCTACACTACTCTCTGCCACAGTCCCCTCGCCCTCTCCCTCGTCGCCGACAAAACCCGTGTTTACTCCACAAACATTGGTGTCACTTTCTTCTTGTACTCCTGTACGGGTGTGCACCATTCATATTTCACAGACACGGGAAGAAGAGGAAATAATGGTGGCTGAAGGATAATATGGTATTAGAACTGTGTACCTGCGAAATATCTACAGCTCCCCATATACAACAATGCTCGAAAGTATTACATGGAAACTACACTACTGGCCATTAAAATTGTTACACCACGAAGATGACGTGCAACAGATGCGAAATTTAACTAACAGAAAGAAGATGCTGTGATATGCTAATGATTGTCTTTTCAGAGCATTCACACAAAGTTGGCGCCAGTGGCGACACCTACAACGTGCTGACATGAGGAAAGTTTCCAGCTGATTTCTCATACACAAACAGCAGTTGACCGGCGTTGCCTGGTGAAACGTTGTTGTGATACCTCGAGTAAGGAGGAGAAATGCGTACCATCACGTTTCCGACTTTGATGAAGGTCGGATTGTAGCCTATCGCGATGGCAGTTTATCGTATCGCGACACTGCTGCTCGCGTTGGTCGAGATCCAATGACTGTTAGCAGAATATGGAATCGGTGGGTTCAGGAGGGTAATACGGAGCGCCGTGCTGGATCCCAACGGCCTTGTATCACTAGCAGTCGAGATGACAGGCATCTAATGCGCATGGCTGTAACGGTCGTGCAGCCACGTCTCGATCCCTGAGTTAACAGATGGTGACATTTGAAAGACGACAACCATCTGCACGAACAGTTCGACGACGTTTGCAGCAGCATGGACTATCAGCTCGGAGACCATGGCTGCGGTTACCCTTGACGCTGCACCACAGACAGGAGCACCTGCGATGGTGTATTCAGCGACGGACCTGCGTGCACGAATTGCAAAACGTCATTTTTTCGGATGAATCCAGGTTCTCTTTACAGCATCATGATGATCGCATCCGTTTTTGGCGACATCACGGTGAACGCACATTGGAAGCGGGTATTCGTCATCGCCACACTGGCGTATCACCCGGCGTGGAGGTATGGGGTGCCAATGGTTAAACGTCTCGGTCACCTGCTGTTCGCACTGACGGCACTTTAAACAGTGGACGTTACATTTCAGATGTGTTACGACCTGTGGATCTACCCTTCATTCGACCCCTGCGAAACCCTAGGTTTCAGCAGGATAATGCACGAACGCATGTTTTAGGCCCTGTACGGGCCTTTCTGGATGCAGAAAATGTTCGACTGCTGCCCTGGCCAGCACATTCTCCAGATCTCTCACCAACTGAAAACGTCTGGTCAATGGTGGCCGAGCAACTGGCTCGTCACAATACCCCAGTCACTACTCTTGATGAACTGTGGTATCGTGTTGAAGCTGCATGGGCAGCTGTACCTGTACACGCCATCCAAGCTCTGTTTGACTCTATTCCCAGGCATATTAAGGCAATTATTACGGCCAAGGTGGTTTTTCTCGGTACTGATTTCCCAGGTTCTATGCACCCAAATTGCGTAAAAATGTAATCACATGTCAGATATGGTATAATATATTTGTCCAATAAATACCCGTTTATCATCTGCATTTCTTCTTGGAGTAGCAGTTTTAATTGCCAGTAGTGTATTAGGTACAGTTACATAAAGATAAATGCGTATTGGAAAAAGCTTCAAGTGAGAAATTGGGAACTATGTAATTATAATCAATTTATACAAACCACTTTTAGTTTAGACAAATTACCGTATTTCAGGTTCAATAACATGTAAACTGCTTTTGTTCTGCTGATTTTTGTTTATATCTGACGAGTTTTTGGCTCACTGCCCCATCTTCAGGAAACAACTGACTGGAGTACGAAAGAGATATCAGTTCTTAGGCAACCAAGCTTTATAAATAAAAACAGTTTTATTTTACTTGTGAGTATTCACAGCCTGCAGACGCTTAATACATGTAAACATGGTCTGTAGTAGGCCGTAATGTTATTTTTATATAATCATGCGATTAACTAAATTCGACTACTTGTTGTTAAACAACTGTAAAATCAACATAGAAAAGCGCCACATTGACTGCATACACCGCCGTGTATAAATCACACTCTACACACATCACGTTAAGATAAAACATCACTGCAGAAATTTCTTACAACAGCGCGTGTAGTCGAAATTAGTTAACCTCACGATTAAATAAAAATCTCATTACAGCCTACTACCGTCCATGTTTACGTTTGTTGTGGTTGGCAGGAGAGCCAACACCGTGTCACTAGAGGAGGCCTAAAGGCATGCGTTTTAGCTCATGCACACTGGCGTGAGGTCTGGAACAGGACAAGGAAATTACAATTGAGAAAAACGGACGTAGCTGGTGGAATATTTAACTTTAATCCATTAGTGGTGAACGTAGCTCTTGACATTACATGATTCACAGTATCAATAGTAACTGATAATGGCGCCTTGCTAGGTCGTACCAAATAACGTAGCTAAAGGCTATGCTAACTATCGTCTCGGCAAATGAGAGCGTAATTTGTCAGTGAACCATCGCTAGCAAAGACGGCTGTACAAGTGGGGCGAGTGCTAGGAAGTCTCTCTAGACCTGCCGTGTGGCGGCGCTCGGTCTGCAATCACTGATAGTGGCGACACGCGGGTCCCACGCATACTACCGGACCGCGGCCGATTTAAAGACTACCACCTAGCAAGTGTGGTGTCTGGCGGTGACACCACATTCCTCTCCCTCAAATCGGCGTACGGTTGTGGCATAAGGCATCCGCCCGCCGTGGGGAGGACCCCACGTTGACGTACGCGACGAGGTGGGGAGCCTAACAACAGGCGAGGCTGTGCCACCAGCACCCTGCCATTCGGACCGCGGGGAGCTAGGAAACGCCTGAAAACCTGCTCTATGGTGCACGCCAACATGCGGTGTATGCGCCCGTAGAGAGACAGGAGGGGCCGAAGGGTCGACCTCCATTGGGACGGAACACCCGACGGGCGAAGACGACATATGGTGCGGAGCGGGCAAGAGCTCCATGTCGGACGACAACTGGTCACGGGAAGCGATCGGCGGTGCGTGACCCAGGGAGGCGCCCGGGTGGTTGCTGCGTCGTGTCAACTGCGGGCGTCGCCGGCGGGAGAACAGGCGGCGGCGGCGGCGGTGGCGGCCGCCCGTCACCACGGGGCAAAATGGAAGGCAGCGTCGGTAACACCTGGGGCTGAGGCGAGCCAGTAGATGGGTCCTCGGGGCGCTGACCTGGCGGTACCGTCGCTGAAAGCAGACGGGGAGCGGCAGATCCCGGGCGACGACAGAGGCGCATCTGGTTGAGATGCCGGCGCACCTCACCAGAGGCCCCCAAAACCAGATACATAGCGCGTCCGAGGCAGCGAAGAATGCGCCCTTCGAGCCAACGCCGTGAACCTCGATATTGGCGATAGTAGACAACGTCCCCGAGAGCAAAAGCAGGTGTCTGCCGCTGCACAGGAACCTGATGCGGCGGATGTAGCAAAGACATCAAGGTTCGATGATGACGACCGTGGAGCAACTCAGCCGGCGAGCGACCATCTTGGGGCTGAGAGCGATACGAGGACAAAAAGAGCAATAACGCGTCCTTCAGAAAATGCGACTCTTTCAACTTCAACATCTGTGTCTTGATAGTCCTGACCAATCGTTCAGCGGCACCGTTTGACTGTGGCGCAAACGGCGAGGACATCAGATGTTTAATACCGTTGATCTTGGAGAATGACTGAAATTCTGCGGACATGAATTGTGGGCCATTGTCGGAAACAATAGTCTGTGGAAGACCTTCAATGCAAAAGATAACGGATAACGCTTGGATGGTGGCGGATGACGTCGTGGAAGACATCCGGACAACAAAAGGAAAATTACTGAATGAATCTACCACAACCAACCGTCGAGCATTCCAGAATGGAGTAGCAAAATCGATGTGTAAGCGTTGCCAAAGGGGAAGTGGATTTTGGCCATTCAGAGAATTTCCGCGGTGGTGCCGATTGTTGTTCGGCACACACCATGCAAGAAGAGCACATATTCGTAATCGCGGCATCGATTCCGAACCAAGTACAGTGCTGACGAGCAAGTTGTTTCGTTCTCGCTATACCCCAATGTCCTTGGTGGAGAAGCTTTAAGACAGAGGACTGTAACGAACGTGGGACCACGACCCTGAACTGATCATTATCAGAACACAACAGCAAAACACCACGTCGTACAAAAAGTCTCTCCATGTGAGCAAAAAATCGGCGAACCAACGGGTCCCCGATCCGTGACTTTGACAAGGGCCATTGCGTAGCAACAAAACGCAGAACGGGAGCAAGGACAGGATCGGCAGCTGTGGCTGTAGCTACACGGCGAAAATCAATCGGAAACGATTCGACCACGTCATCGGTTTCCGCATCTATGAACATGCAAGCAAGTTTGGAGGAATCGAATGCCCTATCCTCAGCAACAGGCAAGCGGGACAACGCATCGGCGTTTCCGTGCTTAGCAGTGGACCGATACAAGATTTCGTAGCGGTATTGCGAAAGGAAAATAGACCAGCGAATGAATTTCTGCGCTGTACGTGGAGGTACAGGCTTGGTCGGATGAAAAAGCGATGTCAAAGGTTTGTGGTCTGTGATTATGATAAAATGACGACCATACAAGCAATCATGAAACTTTGTAACACCAAATGCGAGATGCAATGCTTCTTTCTCGATCTGTGAATAATATCTTTGCGCAAACGAGAGCAATTTGGACGCAAAGGCAATAGGGCGATCGTGCGATCCAACTTTGTGCGCAAACACAGCACCGATCCCGAAATCCGATGCATCCACCATCAACAAAAGGGGCTTCTGGGGATCGAATGGCGTAAGGCAAGTATTGGAAAGCAACGCCTATTTCAACTGGCGAAAGGCGCGTTCGCATTCCGTCGTCCAGATGAACGAAACACCTATACGGCGTAAGCGATGAAGCGAAGCTGAAATGGAAGAGGCGTGTGGTATATAACGGTGATAATAACTGATTTTTCCCATCACACTCTGTAGCTGCTTCAAATTCTGCGGCGACGGCAAGCCTTGGATGGCACGAAGGTGTGTGGGACTGGGATGTATGCCTTGTCCCAAGTATGGTAAGTCCCGAGCAAAAAATACACATTTGTCCTTCCGCAAGCGAAGACCATTTTGTCACAAGACCTGAAATAATGTTCTGAGATTGGCCAAATGTTCTTCTTCCGTCTTTCCGGAGATCACAATATCGTCCAGATAATTTGCTGCAGTAGGGACCGACTCACAAACAATTTGTAGATATTGTTGAAACAATGCAGGGGCTGATGCACACCCGAATGGCAGTCGTTTGAATTGATACAACCCAAGATGCGTGTTAACCACCAAAACGTGCTGCGATTCTTTGTCCACCGGTATTTGCAAGTACGCATCTGCGAGGTCCAACTTCGAAAAATATTTGCCCGAGCACAGTTTGTCAAAAAGATCTTTTGGGCGGGGTAAAGGAAAAGTTGCAATCACTAGTTGTGGATTCACTGTTGCCTTGAAGTCCACACAAAGTCTCAACTTTCCGGAAGGTTTCGGCACAATTACTAAGGGTGATGCCCAGAGAGAAGCCTGCACACGTTCAATTATACCTTGTGATTCCCAATGGTGTAATGTTTTTGCTACCTCATCACGGAATGCGTGGGGAACATTGCGCGTTTGAAAAATTTCGGTTGCGCGTTTACTTTCAGTTCCAAATGTGCTTAATAGTTCTTAGCGCAACCGAGACCCGGTGCAAAAATGTCTGCAAATTCTTCACATAGACGAGAAACACTGTCTGAATACACCGTCTGGTTCATTGATGGACCTGATTTACTATAGACAAGTTAAACAACTGAAATAAATCGAAACCAAACAAGTTCACTGCAAAAGAAGAACGAAGGAACGAAGGAAGTTTTGTTTGTCCTTTGTATGTTGCAAGAAGGCTGCACTGTCCTAACGCAGGGATCTCTTGACCTGAATAGCTAGTTAAATTAACATTTACGGCCCGCAACGGAGGTGTGCCCAGCAGTTTGTAAGTGTCTTGATTGATCAGTGAAACAGCAGCTCCGGTATCGAGCTGGAATGGTATCACTTTGCCGTTAATGTCCAAGTCCACAAAAAGTTTATGGTCCTGCTGAAGACAAGAGCGACTGTCTCGTGCAACGTGAACTGACACTGGTACATAATTAGTTGCGACTTGACGGGAGTTTCGGTGATGTCGACGCACACTATTTTTGGGACGAACACAGTCACTGTTAGAGAGAGTGGCACTGGACGGAGTGGAATGAACTACATGAATTTCCATGGGCGAAGTTTCGCGAGCCAGAGTATCGCTGCATTTTGAAGTTGTAAATTACACTTTACGCAATGGACAATATCAATGCAATGAATAATTTTACCACAATATTGTACAGTATTGCAGGCAGTAATTCTTACATATGGGGGGGGGGACACGTGCCCCCCCCCCCCCCCCCCCTTGCGGCATTGCCACCCGTGCCGCACCCTGCCAGTCAGCCAGCCCGCACACCATTCGTTCGTTTCTTTCGTCAGTCGACTAGACTGAATCTTACAGAGTAGTAGTAGTTTCCTATGTAGAACGCGTGTCCGCGTCATCGTGTGTTATACGTTTCTGTTTGGCACGTAGGGATCTACTTAAGAGCTTAGCTCTGTTGAACACTCACCCTGACATAGATTCTCCTGTTGACGTTGTAATTAACCAATTTGCCAGGAATAATTGGCTCATATAATACATCATGTAAGGAAGAGAACTGCAATTTTAACCTTTTTATATCGTAAATGGCATTGTCTTATACAGGGTGTTACAAAAAGGTATGGTCAAACTGTCATGAAACATTCATCCCATACAAAAAAAGAAAATATGTTATGTGGACATGTGTCCGGAAACGGTTATTTTCCATGTTAGAGCTCATTTTGTTACTTCTCTTCAAATCACATTAATCATGGAATGGAAAAACACAGCAACAGAACGTACCAGCGTGGCTTAAAACACTTTGTAACAGGAAATGTCCAAAATGTCCTCCGTTAGCGAGGATACATGCACCCACACTCCGTCGCAAAGAATCCCTGATGCGCTGATGCAGCCCTGGAGAATGGCGTATTGTATCACAGCCGTCCACAATACGAGCACGAAGAGTCTCTACATTTGGTATCGGGGTTGCGTAGACAAGAGCTTTCAAATGCCCCCATAAATGAAAGTCAAGAAAGTTGAGGTCAAGAGAGCGTGGAGGCCATGGGATTGGTCCGCCTCCACCAATCCATCGGTCACCGAATCTGTTGTTGAGAAGCGTTCAAAACGGTTCAAATAGCTCTGAGCACTATAGGACTTATCAGCTGAGGTCATCAGTCCCCTAGAACGTAGAACTACTTAAACCTAACTTACCTAAGGACATCACACACATCCATGCGCGAAGCAGGATACGAACCTGCGACCGTAGCAGTTTCGCGGTTCCGGGCTGAAGCGCCTAGTACCGCACGGCCACCGCGGCCGGCTCGAGAAGCGTACGAACCCTTCGACTGAAATGTGCAGAAGCTCCATCGTGCACGAACCACATGTTCTGTGGTACTTTTAAAGGCACATGTTCTAGCAGTACATATAGAGTTGTTGTTGTTGTGGTCTTCAGTCCTGAGACTGGCTGATGCAGCTCTCCATGCTACTCTATCTAATGCAAGCTTCTTCATCTCCCAGTACCTACTGCAACCTACATCCTTCTGAATCTGCTTAGTGTAGTCATCTCTTGGTCTCCCTCTACAATTTTTACCCTCCACGCTGCCCTCCAATACTAAATTGGTGATCCCTTGATGCCTCAGAACATGTTCTACCAACCGATCTCTTCTTTTGGTCAAGTTGTGCCACAAACTTCTCTTCTCCCCAATCCTATTCAATACTTCCTCATTCGTTATGTGATCTACCCATCTAATCTTCAGCATTCTTCTGTAGCACCACATTTCGAAAGCTTCTATTCTCTTCTTGTCCAAACTATTTATCATCCATGTTTCACTTCCATACATGGCTTCACTCCATACAAATATTTTCAGAAATAACTTCCTGACACTTAAATCAATACTCGATGTTAACAAATTTCTTTTCTTCAGAAACGCTTTCCTTGCCATTGCCAGTCTACATTTTATATCCTCCCTGCTTCGACCATAATCAGTTATTTTTCTCCCCAAATAGCAAAACTCCTTTACTACTTTAAGTGTCTCATTTCCTAATCTAATTCCCTCAGCATCACCCGTCTTAATTCGACTGCATTCCATTATCCTCGTTTTGCTTTTGTTGATGTTCATCTTATATCCTCCTTTCAAGACACTATCCATTCCGTTCAACTGCTCTTCCCAGTAGTTTGCTGTCTCTGACAAAATTACGATGCCATCGGCGAACCTCAACATTTTTCTTTCTTCTCCATTGATTTTAATACCTACTCCAAATTTTTCTCATGTTTCCTTCACTTATTGCTCAATATACAGATTGAATAACATCGGGGAGAGACTACAACCATGTCTCACTCCCTTCCCAACCACTGCTTCCCTTTCATCTCCCTCGTCTCTTATAACTGCCATCTTGTTACATGTAGAGTATCCCGTATGAAATCATGATAACGTGCTCCATTGAGCGTAGGTGGAAGAACATGGGGCCCAATCAAGACATCACCAACAATGCCTGCCCAAACGTTCACAGAAAATCTGTGTTGATCACGTGATTGCATAATTACGTGCGACTTCTCGTCAGGCCACACATGTTTATGGTGAAAATTTACAATTTTCTCACATTGGAATGAAGCCCCATCCGTAAAGAACACATTTGCACCGAAATGAGGATTGACACATTGTTGGATGAACCATTCGCAGAAGTGTACCCGTCGAAGAAAATCAGCTGATGATAGTGGCTGCACACGCTGTACATGGTTCTCCCGTAGCAGTCTCCATACAGTGACGTGGTCGACTTTACCTTGTACAGCAGCAACTTCTCTGACGCTGATATTAGGGTTAACGTCAACAGCATGAAGAATTGCCTCGTCCATTGCAAGTGTCACGTCGTTCTAGGTCTTCCCCAGTCGCGAGTCATAGGCTGGAATGTTCCGTGCTCCCTAAGACGCCGATCAATTGCTTCGAATGTCTTCCTGTCAGGACACCTTCGTTCTGGAAATCTGTCTCGATACAAACGTACCACGCCACGGCTATTGCCCCGTGTTAATCCACACATCAAATGGGCATCAGCCAACTCCGCATTTGTAAATATTGCACTGACTGCAAAACCACGTTCGTGATGAACACTAACCTGTTCATGCTGCGTACTGAAGTGCTTGATGCTAGTACTGTAGAGCAATGAGTTGCATGTTAACACAAGCCCCGAAGTCAACATCACCTTCCTTCAATTGGGCCAACTAGCGGTGAATCGAGGAAGTACAGTACATACTGACGAAACTAAAATGAGCTCTAACATGGAAATTAAGCGTTTCCGGACACATGCCCACATAACATCTTTTCTTTATTTGTGTGTGAGGATGTTTCCTGAATGTTTGGCCGTACCTGTATATGTGCATAATCAGTTTAAATAAAACTTTCCTAAACTTTGCATGTGACTTGATTATTTTTTATTACAGTAAAAGTAAAGGTAGCTCAAGATTTCTTTATCGCCTCCTCATTGAGGTTTTTCTGTATTTGCCATTGATTACTGGTTATATGGTTATATACTGAAGTTTGTGAAGTAGTAAAAGTGGTTGAGAAACTGCCAATCTGGGAAATTTTCATTTATGTTGTGCACGAAACATGTTTTCTGACATTGTAGATTATAATTTATGCAATGGATAATATTAAATACGACAAATAAATGAAACATGTAATATTACAAAGTTACAGGTCACTTGTTTATGATGCTGTCAGATCGCAACATTGGTTGAGAACTGTCTGCATTGTCTGGCATTATCTTTTATATGTGTATAATCAATTTAAATAATACGTTCTTAAACTTTGCATGTGACTTGATTATTTTTTATTACAGTAAAAGTAAAGGTAACTCAAGATTTCTTTATCGCCTCCTCATTGAGGTTTTTATGTATCCGCCATTGATTACAGGTTATATGGTTAGATACTGAAGTTTGTGAAGACGTAACATTGGTTGAGAAACTGCCAAACTGGGCACTTTTCATTTATGTCGTGCACCAAACAGGCTTTTTTTTAACACTCTAGATTATAATTTACGCAATTGATAAATTTAAATACGACAGATAAGTTAAACATGTAATATTACAAAATTACAGGCCACTTGTTTATGATGCTGTCAGATCGGGACATTGGTTGAGAACAGTCTGCCTGAGCACTAGTCACTTACGTGGTGCATACGACTTCTCCCAGGACTGCTAATCTTGCAAGGTTCGCAGGAGAGCATCTGTCAAGTTTGCAATGTAGGGGATGAGATAATGGCAGAAGTAGAGCAGTGAGGACAGGTTCTGAGTGGTGCTTGGGTAGTATACCATTACTTGTAGAGCGCTTACCCTCGAAAGGCAAAGGTACCGAGTTCGCGTCTTAGCAGGAACACAGTTTTAATCTGCCAGCAAGTTTCATAGCAGCGACTCCGCTGCAGGGCGAAAATGCATTCTGGAAACATCTCCCAGTCTGTGGCTAACTCATATCTCCCCAACATACTTTCTTCCAGGAGTGATACCTTTTCAAGGTTTGCAGGGGAGTTTCTGTGAAGTTTGGAAGGTAGGACACGAGGTACTGACGGGAATAAAGGTGTGAGGACGCGTGCTGAGTCATGCCTGAGTACCTCAGTTGGTAAAACACTTGCTCGCGAAAGGCAAAAGTCCCGAGTTCGCGTTCGGCAGTCAGTTTTAATGTGCCAGGAAATTTCGTATCGGTGCACACGCTGAGGGAGAAAAAATTCACTGTGAAAACATGTTAATACATTGTAAGTAAAAGTTTATGCAATGGACAATTTTAAACACAGTAAATGATTAAAATACGCAGTGTGACAGTATTACAAGTTAATTTGTTACAATTTGATGACAGTATTACAATTTAATTTGTTATAATCTCAAGTTTGTTAGGTAAGCAGTGTAAGGAATATGAAATTCTTTTGTGTTTTAATTTTGTATAGCGGTATCTGTCATTGTGACGGTCCGCGAATATGTGGCTGGTTGACTGCATCATGTGAAGCTTAAAGGTGTGGATGTGGTCAGCTGTAATTGGACATTTAGAACCAGCTGGGAATTTTGTGGCGATTGTTCGTTTTGTCAAGTGCATTTAACTTGTTGGCTATAAGTAGCATATCTCTGTGAACTTGGTATGTCTATCCTTCCTCCAGTTTAAGTGCTGTTCGTGTTCATTCAGCGTATTCCGTACAGCCCTGTCTTTCTGACTAATGTACAGTTTGTTACAGTCATTGCAAGTGATTTTACAATATCCACTGTTACTTAATAAACCTGTTTTGTCTTTAGTGTTGAATAGGATATCAGCTGTAGTGCCTCCTACAGTAAATTATTTTTATAATCGCATAATTTGAGAGTTTTGGCTAATCTGTCGGACAGCTTTCCTGAATATTGGACGGTACACTATTCGGTTTTAGGTTTGACTGTTGCTGCAGAGGGCCTTACACGTGGGGCAAAATTTATTTTCTTTGTTTCTCCTGAGCTATATTGTCAGTTAAGTCAGCGATATAGTCATTGTGCAATACATTTAATGGTATGTAATTCTGTTTGAGAACTTTGATATTGGCATGGATATCAGACGATACACAACGGTGTGGAAGGTATTTGTGTCTTGTGGGGTGACGTGAACATGAGGGTATTATTATGTCTTTAAAATTTTGAAACTATGTGTATTTGTCGTGATATCTACGTTCAGGTCCAAGAAGTTAATGAAATTTTCACCGATCTCAATTATGAACTGTATGTTTTTGAGTTGTGAGTTCAGATGTTCTATGAATGTGTTCAACTGCCTTTTGGTACCAGTTGACAGACGCAACACATCTGTTATGTTACATCAAAACGGGAATAACAGTTCTTCTGACACAAAAGTGATTTTAAGAACAAAATAAAACTATTTAGGAATCTTAAGAACAAATCAGTATTTCGTTGCATGTCCATGGGTTGCGATCACAGCTGCTCATCTATTAGGCGTTGAATCTACAAGCTTTTGTAATAGTCCAATAGTGCAATAAGGCATCAGAAAACTGATCCTTCTTTTTCAAGCTTCCATGGCGAACATATCGATTCCATCGATCCAATGCGTCCCAGAGGATTTCAATAGGATTTAGATGCGGTCTCTGGCCTGGCCACTTCAAAAGTTTGATTTTTTATAAAAAAACAATTTTTTTTAAATAGTCAGACGTGTGTTTTGAATTATTGACCAGCTGAAATATCCAATTACGTTGCATATTCTTCCACTCACGTGAAACCATATTCTTTTCGAAAATATCTCCGTATAGGGAAAGATCCACTCTGCCTTGTATTTGAACTAAAAGAGCAACCTCACGGCTCAAAAGCATCCCACGGCATGACACTGCCACCAGGGTGCTTGATGGTCGGTACCTGGTACTTTTTGTTGCCCTTTTGTCTTTTGGTTGACATACGTACGGCGTTAGAAGGAAATGAATTAAGTTTCCTTTGATCCCTCCATGAAACCTTAGAACAATCTTTAGTTTTCCTAGTATGATATTTCATTGTAACTTTACCTTCTTATTTATTTCTTAAATTATGAGTGGTTTACTTGATGGTCGCCTAACACTTAAATCACCTGCTACTCAGCGGCATTTAGCAGTAGATATATGTAGGTTCTGTTCATGACGTAGCTCTAAATCATCCCTAATTTGCCGTGTCGATTTTCTTCGATCATCAACCGACTGCATACAAATCGTTTTGTCCTCCTTCATTGTTGTTTTTTGAGCACGAACTGACCTTGGCATATTGGCTACTGTTCTTCCTGCTTTTGCCATCGACTCCTCGAATTTATTAGTTGTGGTCATATGCCATAGTCTCAGGCAACACTGGCCTGCGGCTTTCCCCTCTTCAAAGCATGCTAAACAACTCGTCTCACATCAACCGGCTATTCTTTTGTTTTGCCATGCTTCAAGTTGTCTCTGTAAATAAACAAACGCTGTATGAATGCCTAAGTGAAAATAGTTAATGAGCATGGTACCACAAAAACAAATAACAGAATACTTTTGAGCTAAAGAAATATATATTTACATTGTTATTGTAAGACCTTGCTTGTTTACTAGATACGAAGCTCCTGATGGACTGCACAATAGATGCGTTGCTCTGTTTTGAGTCCTTGCAAACAGTACTGACAATATAATACTGCGACTACAAAGTACTTTTGAGCACTACTGTAAATAAATGGGAAACGCATGAAAAAATGCTTCCCTCTGTGCATCGAATTAAGTTTTCCTTTCGTACCACTCCCATAGATCGCTCAGGAGTAAGTATTACTTACATTCCTTTGTCCCCACTCCGGTTAATCTAATCTTGTCTTTGGACCTCCTAAAGGAGCAAGACTTAGATGGTGCATCCCTACACCCCTCACTTAATACTGTTATTTGAAACTTCTTTAAGTAGCGTTTTGTGGGATACGAGCCTTAGTGATAAAGTTTTACAATCTACAAATAAATAAATTTGCGTAACAGAATTTTTCGTTTAAAATGTGAGCATTTCAAAACAGTCTTTCATCACACTTCCTTTTTTTATGTTGTAGTCCTAGTACGCACAGAAATTCCCGCTTCACCGCAGTGTGGAAAGCCCCTAGAGGAGCCACAACAAAATTACACTGTCAGGCAAATCCATATGGATAAAAAAACTTACTCACACAAGCTTTACACAAAGCTCCAGTAGTTCAGCTACTGCAGAAAACGAATCACCAAACGATGCTCCCTTTTAAGAATGCGCTGTGCCAGTTTATTTTATGGCCTGCAGGTGCCTATGTTACCATTCCGTAAGTGGATTTCAATGTGTACCTTGACGGAAGACATGTACCTGGAAAAAGTAAAACATTAATTACGAAACTTTATTTTTTCGAGGTGAAAAATAAAACTGTGTTACTTCCACTGGCAACTGGCGCCTATTCTCAGGGATCTGGAACGTCACTTCGTCAGTATCTCAGTGATGCTCTCACGCGTTTCATGATACGTGACCACACCATAGGCCCTCTTTGTTACGTGTCCTACACAGTTCAGCAATATTCTATGATTGGTCCCACTGGTGGTTCTAAGCGATCTCCTTCGTAAACACATTACTTTAAACCACTTTCCTAACAACTAACCAAGTCTACCACCTGTTTTACATACGACTGACTCTACGTAATCATTGCGCTTCACATTCCTACAAACTACTTCCTCGTACGGGGTGACTGATATTGTAGTCATAGGGTACGACGTTTATGTTTTGTGAAGGTCAGTTATTTACGTCTCTGATCATTTAAAACACCTTGTCAAATTTTGGATCACTTAAAATATTATTAAGAGGTGAGCAGCGTTTTCTGTTGGCACTTCGTTACAAATAACTCAACGTCTGTAAAAGATCTGATATTACTATTAATGTTACCTTACAGGTCATTAGTATGAAACGTGAACAGCAAGAGTTGCGACACACTTCCCTGAGCACAGAGGTTTTTTCAGCATCTGTCGATGACACAAAGAAAACATGCTGCGTTCTAAATGGAATCACAAATTTCGTTTGATACGCCATATGGTCGTGAATTCCCTCAGCTGTCCGATTACATAGCTGAGGTTGGTTTGGTTGTTTTGGTGGAGGGGACCAGACAGCGAGGTCACTGGTCTCATCAGGTTAGGAAAGGACGGGGAAGGAAGTCGGCCGTGCCCTTTGGAAGAAACCATCCCGGCATTTGCCTCACAGCTGAGGGATGCCGCCACGTTTCCAAGGGACACAGTCGCATGAGCTGATGCTGTACGGGGTTTGCGTTACGAACGAATGGACCTACTGTCGAGCTCGCACAGCCTTCTTGTCGACTTTGGACTGGGGCGAAGGGGCGGCTGAACAAATTCACACACATTTTTAGGGACTACCGGGCGTGGTAACTAATGGGAAACTTGCCGTGGATTACAGACGGGACTCGACACGATATGAGATTGTGTAGGGAACGCTGCAATGGTCCACATACACCCTTAGTGCTGCCGACTATGGGAACCTGGCTAGCCTTGGAGAAAAGTCCCAGGGGGGATTTAGCTAGCGTGAGTCGTTCATTAGGAGGCGCCGGCCGCGGTGGTCTAGCGGTTAAGGCGCTCAATCCGGAATCGCGCGATTGCTACGGTCGCAGGTTCGAATCCTGCCGCGGGCATGGATGTGTGTGATGTCCTTAGGTTAGTTAGGTTTAAGTGGTTCTAAGTTCTAGGGGACTGATGACCACAGATGTTAAGTCCCATAGTGCACAGAGCCATTTGAAGCCATTAGGAGGCGAGACGGTACGAAGGCGTTAAAAGGTCGTCCTGTTTTGTGCAGAGCATTACCTCATTCGATTCTGGTTCTAATCCTGGAAGTCATGCCACTCGAATTCTCATTATGATTCAGAAGATCTTTTTGACTTTACATTCCGTTGGAATGTCATTCAGTCTTCTAAACAATTTTGAAATTTCTTTATTTATCCTGATGGATATTGTCATTTTCTGACATCCTTACGTTTCCATTCCGTTTGAGATGTTTTTCTTATTTGTTAAATGTCCGCCATCCGGTGTGGCCGAGCGGTTGTAGGCGCTTCGTCTGGAACCGCGAGACCGCTACGGTCGCAGTTTCGAATCCTGCCTCGGGCATGGATGTGTGTGATGTCCTTAGGTTAGTTAGGTTTAAGTAGTTCTAAGTTCAAGGGGACTGATGACCTCAGATTTTAAGTCCCATAGTGATCAGAGTCATTTGAAGCATTTGTTAAATGTCCAGGTTCACAACATTCGACTGGGTTTCGGCTATCTGACCGCCAGTTCGAAATATAATCTGGAACTGAAGACAAGAGACGCTGCGTTAGTGTCAGAACAGACGAAGTTCACGCTGCTGAGTGAAAGGTGGCAGTTGTAACCGAATAACGATTAAAAAGAAAATGCTCCCCTGAGTGACAGCCATGAAGCTGCGGCTGTACAGAGCTAAAAGGCGGAAACTGTCAATCAGCAGTCACGCAAATGGCGACAGCTCGCCTGAATATCAACACGTCACGCTGACAGCACACCGACAGCCTACATCCTCGTACGCTACCGAATCCATCGGTGGTGTGACCAAATGATTAATGTCTTCTTCTGCTTCCGTATGCCTAATTACTACCTTCGACCAGTCAAATCAACCGTGAGAATTTTTTTAAATTATATATGCATTAGTTGCATATGAAATGAAAAATTATCGTCACTCACTGTCTATGTTTTATTACTGCGTATACCAAATGAGAAAAATATAGAGGTTGTTGATTCATATAAATGTACAGGTTTGGTAGTTAGTAACAACTTAAAGTGAAAGGACCGTAAGGAAAACGTTGTTGAGCTGTGTGCGGCTGTTTATTGCTCGTCATCTTGTTTTTGTAGTTTCTTTCGCCTCGTTTTCTGTTATTCAATTCATTGCCGTCACTAAGTTGCTGGTTTGCTTGCCCGTGATTGGCAGCAGCATCGCTTATCGATAAGTGCACTGACGTACTATCTCTGGAGGTACCGCTGGTACTTCCGGGTTGTCGGCTGTCGGGAGTTGAGTCGGGACGCAGCAGCAGTGAAGTTCAGTCCGGGACAGACAGTGCTCGCCGACCGCTGGCGACACAGATGAACTGTACGACTGAAGGAGATTGGAGCGACAAGACCGTTGGTTGGTCGTTCGGTTGGTCGTCTCATCGGGCGACATGTGTTTGGTCTTTTGATCGTTTCTGAGCCTCGTCTGTTGGTCATCTTGCCGGACTTGGGTCGGTTCCTTCCCCGTGCAGAAACGTCGGGTAACCAATGGGCAAGTGTTCCCTCTGCATGGTTGGGTCAGAACTAGTGTGCCCAGGTCACCGTATCTCCGAGTTCCGAACTCGTCGGGTTGGAGCTGCAGTCAGCTCCGGACACCCAAGACTAGTCCGACCGTTGCCGACACGCATAATTTGAGTGGGGACGACCTTGGTTGGTCGTTCGGTCGGTCGTCTCATCCGACGAGGTGTATTTGGTCGCCGACCGCTTACGGAAACTCTGTGTGTATCGACTTATCATTTCGCCCTGTTGTTCCACGGTGATTGGTTTTAGGATTGTCGGAGTTATTGGTGCAAGTGTTTACGTGGGACTATGTGTAGCTTCTGTGATTTCCGCTGAGCAGATGAATGCTGTCTGCGTACTGAAGTAGCCAGTTGGTTGGTTGCGACAGAGGAACTGATTGGGTTGTTGGTTGTTTCGTCAGCCGTCCCTAGGTCGTGCTGCCACCCGATCGTTGTTAGAGTTTTCTTGGAACACTTCTAAGTACCACTGTTCTGCTGTTTGTGATTGTAATTTTCTTTTGTCGCAAGTACTGTGACAGGTCTTCAACCGTGTATTAATATTGTCTGTTTAATGTTTAGTATATGGCCTTCAGCCGAATTTCATAGCATCTTTAAGGTTAAGCCTTCAGCCATGTTTCTTTTAAAATTCTTGTTGCTCTGTATGTAGGCCTTCAGCGCGTTTGTTTCAGAATCTGTAGCCTTAATATATAAATCCTTGTCTGTAAGGTTTCCCTTTAATTATCTTGAATCCTTGAAACGGCCTTCAGCCATGTTCTGAAAATGTCTATCTTAAGGCTGTCTTTAATTATTCTTGAGTAATTGTCTGGGCCTTCAGCAAACAAGATACTTCAAGTTGTCTTATTATGTTTTCCTGTTGTATTGTGTAAAAGCTTATCTCTAAAGCCTCTGCTTTATTACGTAAGGAATTTTTTTTTGTTGGGCTTTCAACCGAAGGATTAACTTTAATTTTCCTTAATATGGCCTTTTGCCGGAATTTGTAAATGCTTGGCATCTAAAGAATTTCCTTAGCTGATCTGAAATATTATTTCGGCCTTTAGCCGAGAAGTTATTGTAATTGTACTTAAGAAAGGCCTTCAGTTGTTACTTTAATCCTGGTGTTTTAGAAGGAATCACTAAAACTCATTTTGGAGAAGTTACTTGATCCTTGTTGTTTTAAAGAAAACACTGTGCATTGGTTCGAGGAATAAAGTCCTCTGTCCTGCAAAAAAGCAGATTTCAGTTGTATACAAAGTATTTTCACACATCAAAATGAAAAACTTATAGAATGATATTACCGGTTTGGACTGTGCCCGCGATCATCTCCAGATCTAAAGTAGTGGAAAAAATATTTTTCATTGTTACGCCGCGCGGTCTAGGGCGTCTTGTCAGGGTCCGTGCGGCTCTCCCCGTCGGAGGTTCGAGTCTTCCCTCGCATGGTTCTGAGTGTCGTCCTTAGCGTTCGTTAGTTTTAGATTAAATAGTGTGTAAGCTTAGGGACCGAGACCTCAGCAGTTTTGTCCCATAAGACCTTACCAAAAATTTCCAATTTTTTAATTTTCATAAATAGCTCTTTCTATTCACAGCTGTTTCTGTTGTGCAATATAAAAATCGAAGAAAATGGCAGAGAACGTATCATAAAAGTATCGTTACAGTGTAGCTCGTCAGATGCTGTCCAATCAAGCGCAGAATCATTAAAACTGCTGTTTTTTCCATCACCTTGTTGTTTAACATAACGACAAACATGCATCTTAAATAGCAGCATCATAGAACACAGAGTAGTTCTCGTGACTCATTACTTGACTCTAGAATACGTGATGAGCTACAAACGATAACGATACCTTTATGCTATATTCTCTGTCACTTCCTTTCCTTTGATATTGAACACACTGTAAACAGCTACAGCTTGTACGATCGATAGTTTTTCTGTCTGTGTTAGATCTGAAGATGATTGCTGGCACAGTCGGAACCGGTCATATCATTGTCTAAATTTACCATGAAGTACACACAGTTCTGCTATACCAAAATAGTTACCAAATACCCGCATAGACACCAACTACATCACACAACATAACAAGCCCTTTCAGGACTTTTACGTGATCATGGGTCCTTTCAGGCAGTCGAACATGCAGGAGGCGGCGGACTGTGCGTACATCAGATTTGGAGTTTGTTCTAGGGTTCGTATCAGTATCCAGTAGATCCCGACCCTCCAATTCTGGTGCACGCGCATTCCGTCCCTCCCTTCACAATCGTCTGTCTGAAAGTACTCTTCATCACACAAACGCCCAAAAAGGGCTTGAAATTCTGTATGATGTAGTTTGTGTCTGTTTGCGTTGTAAGTAGGCTGTTTAGGTTTTTATATCGGTAACACCACGTAGCGCTCTGTATGAAAATCATTGGATGTGCTGTGTGCAGTCTGTGGCTGGTTGGCATTGTTGTAATATTCGCTATTATAGTGTTGGGCAGTTGGCTGTTAACAGCGCGTAGCGTTGCGCAGTTGGAGGTGAGCCGCCAGCAGTGGTGGATGTGGGGAGAGAAATGGAGGTGTTTTGGGAGCGGATGATCTGGACGTGTGTCCATCAGAGACAGTAAATTTGTAAGACTGGATGTCATGAACTGCTGTATATATTATGACTTTTGAACACTATTAAGGTAAATACATTGTTTGTTCTCTATCAAAATCTTTCATTTGCTAACTATGCCTATTAGTAGTTAGTGCCTTAAGTAGTTTGAATCTTTTATTTAGCTGGCAGAAGTGGCGCTCGCTGTATTGCAGTAGTTCGAGTAACGAAGATTTTTGTGAGGTAAGTGATTTGTGAAAGGTATAGGTTAATGTTGGTCAGGGCCATTCTTTTGTAGGGATTATTGAAAGTCAGATTGCGTTGCGCTAAAAATATTGTGTGTCAGTTTAGTGATGATCAGAATAGATGAAGAGCGAAATGTCTGAGGATGTTCAGTTCTGTTCAGCTGTTTGAATATCAAATAATGTAAGGGGTTTATCAGCACTGTAATTCATAAATTTTTCTAAGGGGACGTTTGAGGGTTGGTTGTGATATCTTTCGATAGTTTCCGTCTGCTTGGTCAGGACACCATCTGGGCTTCATCCCGACATGAATACCGGACCGTTCTGCTGCACTATGCTGCGCCAATCAGGCAGCCCGCAACACACAAGGAACACTTGACACATGGGCGAAGGAACTTTCATTCTTCACTACTGTCTAGCGTGGCAACGATACATTTACGGATTTACGTCTATAGGAGCTTTTATCCTTCATTTCCAGTTAGAAATCCGTCCTCGCAGTTTGTCGGTTTTATTGGTGTTCACTCTGTAAATATATAGAAAATTAAGATCGCTATTCTACATGTAGTTGACCATGCCAAGTCATGTATTAGCGCCATTCAAAAAGAAACTAGACAGAGACGGTAAAACGAAATCCAGTCAACGGATCGTAAAAGGATGTGGACCCTACAAAAGTTCCGAGGCCCGAAACTCGCACCGTGTGTCCGCTGCAATACCGACGCACAATCCTAGCCCTGGGGCAATGCCTGCCATTGAAACATGCCTGTCCTCAATAATGAGTGCATCCACCTGTTGAACGATGGTATGGCGTTCCAGAATCTGTGTCGTCGGCCACCGTCTTGCTCTACCAACGGACACGCAGTGCACTTCGTTCACTTGTTCCATTCTCTAGTGAATTTCCGTTCCCCACAACTTCTACAGTTAGGAGAGAAACTACACCACTCTGCTCTTGTTTTGAAGCCTCCATTTCTGTCTTCAGCACGAGGTTCAATGCGTGCAAGGACTCTGTCTGTCGTCACTTAGGCTGTGCCTAGATCGCTCTAGTTTCTTTTGGACCGCACCTTCTTCCGTCGTCATTCACCTTGCAGCAGTTTTCATTTTACGGCCACGGGACTTTTTTTCTTTGAGTGACGTCAATGAAATATATAGAAAATATTGTAGGAAAGCAAGCAAAAAAATGTGTTTTATTGGAATATACATCATAAGGTGTAATAAGTGCTCAAAATAAACTGTCTACATTTCTTCTAAATTGCTGTAATGCTATACTTGATCATGAAAACAGGCAATCATTAAAAGCAGGCGTCCTTTCTCTGCTAAGAACTGTTTCACGAAATTTCAATGAACAAACTTCTACAATAAAGTTTTTTTTTGTTCTTGAACTTCGCAAGGTATAGCTACACCATAAAATAGCTGATATCACAGGCAGCAATAAAGTACAGTTTTTTTGTCTTGCAGCGGAAGCGAGTGTTCCTCAGTCGACGATGGCTAGTCAAAAGCCACTCAAAGATAGGAAATTCAGTTTATTAATGTGTTAAAAGTTCACGCCCACATCTGGTGGCACTGGAAGGTAGATCCGACCCACTGACCCTGGCGGCAAGACATTACAGTGAAGACATCTGCACAGGGCAGGAGTGGCACAAATGGGTTCAAATGGCTCTGAGCACTATGGGACTTAACACCTGAGGTCATCAGTCACCTACTTAAACCTAACTAACCTAAGGACATCACACACACCCATGCCCGAGGCAGGATTCCAGACTGAAGCGCCTAGAACCGTGTGGCACAACCTTGTGTAGTAAGCAATCCCAGACGGTGAGCCTAGTCACGAAACGGGATGATGTTGCACCCTGGGACATATAGCCAACTTCTGAGTGGCAAGCAGCCTGCCCCAGCTATGGTGGATAGCAGGGCGTAGACCTGTGGGGAGCGGACCTGGGTTTGGTTGCTCGCTGGAGGCGACTGGCGATGGAAGGTACCCCAGTGAGTTGATGGTTGCAACGCTCTCACTTCGAAGCTCGGCCTGATTGTGTACGGCTTGACCCTCTAACCAGCAGCCTTGCCAGGGTAACAGTGGAGCAGTAATGAGCTGAGAGTGGAGGCCAACATTACGAGTGTCGTCAACTGAATGACTCGCTGGAGGACAAGTATTTATACGCGCCATGGGGGAACACACAAAAATAATCGCGAGTAAGGCAGATCCCAGACTGGGGTCCATTGGAAGAATCGTTGTAGTCCGTCAATAAAGGAAGTAGCTTACTACACAGTCGTTCGACCAATACTTGATATTGTTCGTCGGTATGGGATGCGTACCAGGTAGGACTGATAAAGGAAGTAGTGAACATTCAAATAAAGCTGTACGTTTCGTTACACGTTCGTTTAGTAAGCGTGAAAGCGACACAGAGACGACGAACTCCAGTGGCAGATGAGGCATTTTGCATCACCGTGCATTTTACTGTTAAAGTTCCGAGCGCGGACGTTCCTAGAACAGTCAACAAATATATTGCCTCCTCCTACGTATATCCCGCTAAAATACCACGAAGGCATAACTACAGAGATTCGAGCCTGCATAGAGGCCCACTGGCGGTTGTTCTTCACACAAATTACTCGTAACTGGGAAAGGAAAGTGGGAAAGTGACCGTGTATACAAAGTACCCACCGCCACACATAGCAAGGTGTCTCGCGGAGTATAGATGTAGACTTAGATGCAACCTAGTCACCCTACTCCCCATGTTACATAGGATGTTAACAGCCTATTATATTTCATCGCTATGTCGTGAAACAACCACAGAAGTTAGACAAGAAGAACTTAATATAAATTATATGCGGATGAGGAACTCGTTATGAGGTCACTGGAGTTCATGCCCGCTCACCCACTGTCGTCGCAACTACAACGATATCCTTTGGACGTTTCTCCCTTCAGCAGCGGAGCTGATCTCCCAAGTTTGTATATATATATTGTCCCGACTAGTTGAGGGCCATTCCCTGCCGTGTGGGTCGGGAATAAAACTTCTTTGAATCACGTTTTGAATGTAATTGTCTGAACTATCAGTTGTAAATTGATCTCGTTTTTTATTTCCAGAGATGTTTCATACACTTTCCACCACGACTGATCCAAAGACAATGATTTTATTTATTACTTGGGGGTAACATAGCAATCGGGTTCCAGCCTATTTTTTCTAATTTTTGTTACCCAAATCATTTTGTTTAGTTACCTTCGCAGTCATAATCCCTTCGTGAAATCGTATTATCTGTTGCTAACAGATTGACCAGCTTTTCTCAATAACCCTTGAATGTTCACAGATATAATCATACACGCACTAGCTGATTTTTGTGATTAAGAAAACACGGAGAAAGTCTCGTATATACTCTGTTTTATTGACATACTTCCATTCTGAAATTAATGAGAGATGGCACTGGGGAATCAATGAAGGAGTTGATCCTAGTGTGTATCGTGCCACATTTCTTCGCATTCCTATCACCTAAGGTATGATTTCCCTGAAATTATCCTTCATTATTAATATCTGATAAATCATAAATATATCTCTCGCTTTACAGTGTCTACGCTCCTTAATTCTCCCGACAAGAAATTAGTTATGGGTTCTTTCAATGTCTATTCAGCACAAATTTGGCCTTTCAACGTGGACTATATTTCACGTCTCGTTTATTAGCAAAATCACCTTTACAAGATATTAGAATGAGAAGGTCCAACTATTTTCTGTCCCTATATCTCAATCTATCATTCACCACCCCAATGTCTAACCCAGTTATCAGAATGATATTTAATTGGGCTTATAATCCCTAGCTTCCGACTACCGCGGAAGACCGAGAACATGCACCAGTGTAAACAAAGACTCAAGAGAGCTAACAATGCTGTGCATTAGCTTATATATTATGTTCAAAACAAAATACAGTTTAGTTATGTCTTCCTTGGATTCCCTTTGCACTACTTCGCGTTACTCTATTTCGAATATGTACTCTTTGTAAAATTTTAACTATTTATTCGAAAGACTGCTGCTGTTTTTTTTTACTCTTGGGTCATTTCGTATTACAGGATTTAATCTTATATTCGATTCTGAATACCCAATCTCTAAAGAGCGGTTTCAAGTTGCATGTCCCATCATTACATCTGGAGAATTACAATCTGAACCTAAAACTAATAACTCATCTCTGAGTGAAAAATTGGACGCATCATGCTTTACGAGCTATGCGGCACTCTTGTTATATTCATTTAATTACAGGTTCTCTACCAGCGACTACATGTGTCCATAACTCAACTTCTATTACCAAACAACATTTTCTCCTCGTCGTGTTTCCTAAAATCTGATACGTTCTCCATTTATTACTGATTCTGGCAGCCATCTTAAGAAGATTATCTGCCGTCATGGCTACTGCGAGTGGCCAGGAGCGACTTAATGATGACGTCATGGCCAGTGACGCATCTCGCATCCGTGGAATCATAGCGCCTTGCGAAGCTGTTTCGAGTCAGCGTCACGGTATGAGTAGATAAAACTCCCGAACCTGTTGTCACATTGACAATTTTTTTCCACTAGTGTAGTTCCACGCCACACAAATAGAAAACAGAATCACAGGTAGAGCAGAAGGTGTGCGGCACAGCAACGGACGCACATGACAATAAGCCATGTACTGAATTGCCTACTACCTACATTCATCCAAATTTCTCTCGTTATCACAGTTTCGTTGTGTGGTATCGCATATCACATATCGCTACCACCCCATGGGCGTCGTTAAGTTGGCAACGGATTTTGCAAGCTTCCGTCAGACACTGACAGTAGTCGCTCACGATCCTTCAGACCCAGTGGAGCGCACCCACTGCGCGACGTCTTCAGTGGCATCTGAAGCTGCAATACAAGACAGCCGGCGGCAGCCAGACTCCTACTTTCACATGGAGCCTCTTCGCTACAGGACACTATGCAGACACCGCACAATCGCAACTTCAATCTCCATCATTCGTGCTTTAGCTCACATAGCCTCATCCTTATCGGTATTGTCATAGATAGACTGTTTCTTGCTGCATTATTTGCAATGCATCTTCTTACGCTTGCAGAAATACAGGTGTGGTTGAGTAGGATTGCTTGGATACTAGGATCGTTGCGTCACATGCCACTGGGCCTTTACGTTAAAATTTTCACTCACAGTCATTTATTAGAAGTCACAGAAAATACTTACATACATTGGTACTTGAACGACATTAACCAAGAGTTAATTGATGAAATCTTTAAAACAAATTCTCCAGCTGCAGTTATAAATGCTGGCTTAATAAACTAGTGAAATTGCTGAAAAATCTATGAACAGCTGATACCTGTAAAATTTTTGTTTAGATGGAACACATGAATTTCTAGCAACAAATATTTTAAGATAAAAAACTAATGAATAAAGAAATTATTCTAATGATTGTAGAATTTTTGAATGCGTTAATTGAAACTTGAGCACACCATTGATAATTACAGAGAAAAAGATTTTTTGCAACAACTGACTTGGTTAGTAATATTTATCAGCAGCTGATAGAAGTAATTACAAGACTTTAATTTCAGTAACTGACAAACTGGCTTAATTCAAAAACAACTAACACTTTACACAGGTTGTTGCTCAAGATGCAGCGTCGTAACCTTCATGATGACCTAAACGCCTTCACTCAAATACAGGATCTGAAATTAAAAAGTTAGTTTAACAAACGCTAATGAAAACGGAAGGAGGCCCCTTACTTGTGGTGGCGGCGTATCATACTGAAGCCACATGCACAGGAAAATACTCCGGTGAGCCACGGTCTGTGCCACGGTGCCTTGCAATACAGTTACACGCAGCTTAACATCTGTAACAGAGGAAACCGCAATAAGCTGCACAGTACTCGTAAGGCAATCGTATAACAAAGTGGTTTTCTTTTTTCTTTTTAATGCGACTCTCAATTACAGGCACATGAAATGAAAATCAATTTAGTGGTGTCAGTCTGGGAAACAGTATTGCACAATTTAAAACCGAGATAACTGACGATCACAATGACTGGCTGTACAGTCGTGTAACTGGAAAATCAGTCATTAAGTCGCTTCACTTTAAATGCGAGCTGAGCTCCTGCTTTGCGTAGGAAGATTGAACTTCAAGGTGAGTGCAGCTTTTGCTCAAAATTTTCGAAACATAATCCTCACATGAACTGGTCTATCTTGGCAGTAATCCTAAATAAGCCGCAACAACACTGTCTTTGTAGGAACCAGAAAATCTAGCTGGTGCTGCACCAACAGAAAACCGATACGTTCACAGTGCACACGGCTTATTAAGAATATGTCCACACCGCCCTCTAAGCACAATTAGCCGGTCCAAAAACTCTCAGCGGCTTTGGCTACCAATAAAGACCGTATCAAAGTAAATCATCTGTTTACCGTGCTAACTGCTCGCTAATAATTTCTGCTCCTGTCCAGCTTTCCTATGACAACGGTTACTGCACCGCTCTGCAACCCACCTCTTGCCTTCTACCCTTCACAAGCAACACTGCTACATCTATTCCCAACATTATCTATTAAGTCAATGCGCAGGGGACAGCCCTGGAACAATAGACACAAGGACCCCGTTAGCTGTTCAGAGAGCACATGCCGCTACTTGGAGTTGAGTGTGTTGCTGACAATTGCGGCACCTCCACCGATACCATTACTGACACCACTTGTAATTGGTGCAGGTTGAGGGTGGTCAGCTGGACAGTGACAAACTACTCAAGCGCAGTAGAATCCATTCATTAATGTATCAGAAGCTCAGGTCTACGTATGGAAGTGATAGGCACTGTGACTGTTGCCAATTCGATCACTGACCGATTCGATGATCTGCCTGTTGCGACCGCCCGTATTTATACGTGCCAAGGCGGATTTGTTGTGCTGACATACACTAATGTCACAGGCGTCGCCTCCCGAAGTGTCCCTTGTTTCGGTAACTGACCGGCACTGAGAGGCGGGTGGCGTTGCACAGGAAGTGCCATGACGACGTGATGGCGTGCCAGCGTATTGCTGCAAGGACCAACTTTGTGGCCCTGAGCCCTCTTGCCTAGTCTTGAGCGGTCGACATTAATTCACTAACAGATCATAGGCTGTTTTTTTTCTTTCTTTTTTCCTTTTTTTTTTGTCATCAGTCTACTGACTGGTTTGATGCGGCCGCCACGAATTCCTTTCCTGTGCTAACCTCTTCATCTCAGAGTAGCACTTGCAACCTACATCCTCAATTATTTGCTTGACGTATTCCAGTCTCTGTCTTCCTCTACAGTTTTTGCCCTCTACAGCTCCCTCTAGTACCATGGAAGTCATTCCCTCATGTCTTAGCAGATGTCCTATCATCCTGTCCCTTCTCCTTATCACTGTTTTCCACATATTCCTTTCCTCTCCGATTCTTCGTAGAACCTCCTCATTCCTTACCTTATCAGTCCACCTAATTTTCAACATTCGTCTATAGCACCACATCTCAAATGCTTGCATTCTCTTCTGTTCCGGTTTTTCCACAGTCCATGTTTCACTACCATGCAATGCTGTACTCCAGACGTACATCCTCAGAAATTTCTTCTTCAAATTAAGGCCGGTATTTGATATTAGAAGACTTCTCTTGGCCAGAAATGCCTTTTTTGCCATAGCGAGTCTGCTTTTGATGTCCTCCTTGCTCCGTCCGTCATTGGTTATTTTACTGCATAGGTAGCAGAATTCCTTAACTTCATTGACTTCGTGACCATCAATCCTGATGTTAAGTTTCTCGCTGTTGTCATTTCTACTACTTTTATTACCTTGGTCTTTCCATATGATGTAGAAAATATCAAAATTCAGGGACATTCACTTCTGGCTTGCTACCACCGGAATAAATTCTCGTGCGATCAGGTCTCGGAAGGCCTGACGGCACCGACCGACCTCCGTATCATCCTCGTTGGTTGTGTAAGTGGAGGGGCATGCGGTCACCACACCGCTCTCTCGGTCATTGTCAATTTTCGCGATCAGAGCGGCTACTTCTCAATCACGTAGCTCCTCAGTTTACCTCACAAGGACTGAGTGCACCCCGCTTGCCAACAACGATCGGCAGATAAGACTGTCGTTCATTTAAACGCTAGCATAGCCCGACAGCGTTTAACTTAGGTCATCTGATGGAAACCGGTGTTACCCCTGCGGAAAGGCCGTTGGCTGTCGCAGCAAAAGTAGTTGCGTAAAAAGTATTCCCCGACGACCAAGATATGACTTCTAAATATTCACTGGCAAAGTAAAAATAAACAGGCTTTTTGAAAGACAGGAGAAAGATTTTTAATATGAAGTTGTCCATTTAGAGAAACGAGAGAATGAAAGAGGCGTGTTACAGCCTCGGTCAAGCACTTTGGTGTGAACACCACAGTGCTTATGTGGAAGTAGGTGTGTTACGTACCATGAGAGGTATACCAATACAAAACTTATCACCAGCGTAAATGATTTACCAGTCGATGGTTGCAAGTACGGTATTTGGAACCCCGAACACCAGTTCAGTCGGATGACCTTCGAAGAGTTCCCTGGACCTCATCGTGGTCTTCGTCAGAACGCCACATGTCGCACCTTTTACGAAAGCACATACACAGACCATGTGCAACAAGAGTGCCTGACGAAACGTCTCCATGTGTACCTATAATTCTCTATCGTCACGGATATGACAACAACTTGATGTGTACACAGAAGTAAATAATACGTTTCTTGATTTGTCCAGACACTAACACTACCCGAATTGCCGAAAAACTGAAGATTCAGAGTCACTTAACTGACAACGTAAGGCGTACCCATATTAGTAGAAAAACAGTGCACAAGTCCAGGCCTCGCAAAAACTTTTAAATTGTAACTAAATATTCAGTGTACTGCAGGTGCAGAATTTCTGATCGTTTTGGACTGATATTATTACCTTATACCGAATCTTCACTGATATCATCGCCACTAACGCATTTATTACATCTGACTGAGTTTAATTCATTCCATTTGCTTCACTGCAGTTAGAAATCAGTAATTATGGTCGAACGAAGTGGAAATTTAACGGTCCTCTGACTTACCCCGCCGACGTTACGACAAAGCACACCCGTAAATGTGGCGTCACTTGGTGAGGCAAGCATCATTGCCTGAACGTCATGAAGCAAGAGATTTAGAGGCAGTAGCTGCGCAAACACTGCATCACCATCCGAATTACTCTGTCGAAGCGATGTTGCAGCGTTCCAAATGCCCCGTGTCATGTCGGCGTTAAACGTAGCTGCTGCAGTAATTGGGCCCGCAGGGAACAGCCACAGGCTATTCAGCTAACATCGCAGACGATTACGAGTCAACGGCTGGCTCTCATGAGGATTAACAAGACACAAGTGCCGAAGAAAATAAAAAAGCGCACGCGAACTGAGTCGTAAAACCTCATGCATTTTATCAGCAAGGGGAGGGGTAATTCTAAGATCTTCTCGTCAACAGGAGGAGCGCACCAGATGTAACCAAAGCAACATGACAAGTCCCCAGAATCAGCTTTTTTTGCCCACTGCAGTCACGGAGGGTTGACTGCCAGAAATAAAAATTGTCTCATTCCTCATAAATGAGGTTACGAGTTACAGAAAATAAAAAACGTTATTGAATGTGCCAAAACATATACAATTTCTTGCATAGCATTTCTTGTTCATTCTGAACACCTGCTGGTCATAGGAGGGAGGTAAGTCGTCGAATTTACTCTGTTGGACTCGCACATATGCTTGGCCTTGTTTTTAATGCATGAGAGGTAAGATCTCGGAAAGAAATTAAAATTAGCACTAAACTTCCGACTTCTAATAAAAGGAAATTAAACCCAGTGTTCCTTCACTTCTTCCCTCCCTACAAATAAAAATTTTGGAAGATTTTCCTTGATAGCAAGGCAAACACCGGAATTGGAAATCATTTCCCAGATATTACCAACTGCGATCCCTCTGTTCTATTTCTTTCTTTCTTGTTATTCCGGTTGTACAAAGTGTCGACCATGTACAATCCACCCTATCCTTCGGGACAGAGAATACTAAAACTACTGGCATGTTTTTTTTTTCTTTTTTTGGTAATGTCTTCAAAACCAACAGTTTAATCTTTATGTAGTTATATAAAATTCCACAAGCAGCTAGCGATTTTCTTGAGGATAGACCCTACGTTTTCCGGTAAATAGTTCGAGTTCCTTCAACCCACACAGATTTAACAAAGCAGTTTTCTTGATGCAATTCTCCTATCTTATTTTCTCACACTTTACGAGCTGTGGTTCTTCGTCATTCTCTTTCCAACAGCATTCAGCTAACCAGCAGCATCAGAAGATCCTGAATAACTTCACACAAGACTGAGCGAAATATCGATTATATAACAAGAAATCTGAAGGGGGACAAGACGTGGCTAGGAGTCTAAATGATTTTACCTTCGGTGACAATAGACGTGAAAGCCTGCAGAATTCCATATTTACCAGTGCCTTACCATATGTTCGGTAAACTTGACCTTCGACATTATAAGAGTTGTCCAGAAACACAACATCTGTTACTGTGTTCAGACACATACATAAGTAAACTCTTCCTAAAAGCCACTAGTAACCGTCTTCTCACATATTTGCGCTCACCTACGTTAAGTGCTTTCGAAATTTTCAGTAGTTTTACTTACGAAACTGAAACATGATAGGCAAATTTACACGCCAGTTTCATTTTTATTCTGCCGTCGATTACATAATTTAGATAAGGAGAATAATAGGGATGCTATGAATATTAATGAGCACGTACCACAGTGACTGTTAGTAAGGTACTCCACGTACTGGGGCATAAAAAGTCAGTATAAATTTGAAAACTTAATAAACCACGGAATAATGTAGATAGAGAGGTAAAAATTGACATAGATGCTTGGAATGACATGGGATTTTATTAGAACAAAAAAAATCCCATATTGCTAGACGCGTGAAAGCTCTATTGCGCGCGTCGTTTGGTAATGATCGTGTGCCCAGCCACCACTTTCGTCATGCTTGGCCTCCCAGGTCCCCAGACCTCAGTCCGTGTGATTATTGGCTTTGGGGTTACCTGAAGTCGCAAGTGTATCGTCATCGACCCACATCTCTAGGTATGCCTCACCATAACTCCGGACATGCTTTACAGTGCTGTTCACAACATTATTCCTCGACTACAGCTGTTGTTGAGGAATTATGGTGGACATATTGAGCATTTTCTGCAAAGAACATCAGCTTTGCTTTGCCTTACTTTGTTATGCTAATTAATGCTATTCTGATCAGATGAAGCGCCATCTGTCGGACATATTTTGAACGTTTTTTTTTATTGTATAAAACCCCATGTCATTCCAAGTATGTGTGTCAATTTGTGCCTATCTACATTACTCCGTGATTTATTCAGTTTTCAAATTTATACTGACTTTTTGATCACCTGGTATATATTCTTTCCTCTGACATGGTGAAGGACTCTCCCGTTTGGAATGTTTTTGGTGCTGTGAGAGGATACAGTCCAATGGAGCTAGGACTGGGAAAACAGAAAATATTTCCCTGGGTGAGATTGCTCAGGGAGACCGGCGGGGAAACGGCGGGCAGCATTTTCCTCGTATCAGAGGCCCTCCGGTGCAATGTTAGTGCATGGGTGCGAAGGCGTGAGAGACTGGAGTGTTTCAACGTGAGGTAACGAACACAGAGCGAGGGCCACCCTTTTCAGTAACAGGGGAGCACTGTCTACTTGACTGGGGTCTGAAGACAACACGCTGGCTTTGGCGGGACTCTGCTCTGGAGGAAAACCTAAGTATTGGGCTGCAGAGCTTTTACAATTTTTCTGTTGGTATCAGACACTGCTCAGTGTGAAAGAGACCACAGGTCAGAGGAAAGAGCTAGAAGGGCGAGTAGTTAGATTATGGACCTAGACACTAGCCATGTGGACTTTACAGCAAAAGGTGTGCTTTGCCCTGTCCTACATGGAGCTTAGGTCTGTTACACTGGTAGAACGTCGTTTTCAGCGTGAGTATGGACTTCGATCGACTAACGATTTTCCCTCCTACGTAACAATCAATAAATGGGACAATCGACTTCGGTAAACGGCAGCTTGCTGTCAATGTAAGGCCACCACGCCAATGTAGCAGTTCCAGAGGCTACTGTGGAATTAATCCGTACGTTCTTCCAGCGGACGTTCGTCAAGAAAGAAGGCTGTTACGGTTCGTAGTACACGATGTCATCTATAAAGGGCGTACAAACTGCAGCTTCGTCACAGAATTAAGCCTGAGGACACGTCGCGGCTCAAGGTATTAGCGTAGAAAATAATGGCAAAAATGCCTGAAAACGAGACATGTCTCTACTACGTCTCTTTCTTGGACGAGGCTACACTCTACACTTCCGGCGTGGTAGGCAATGAAAATTACTGAATGTAGGGAACCGATTCCCCTTCCCCTTTCCCCCTTCTCCTTCTCACCGCTCCCCTCCTACGTGGTGATACTCTCCGAAAGTGAATGTGTGTTGCGGATTGTTGACGGATAGGGTTATAGGTCCATTCCTCTTCGCAGATCCTATAATTAAAGGAACAAAATACGTAGAGATGATGGAGCTGCGGGCTGTGACGTAATCGTTCGACAATATGACGCACCATGCCGTTTTGCGAACATTGTGAGAGATTTCTTAGGTAATGAGTTCTCAGATTGCTGTATTGGGAGGCTTAGTCTATCAGCCGCTTGATCCCACAGCAGCTCGCACATTACGTAGCTTAATTTTCTTCTGTGTGGGTTCATCAGAAACCAATTGCTTCTAACACCAGTTCTTGATTTACCAAACATGCTCCACGCAGTGCTGCAAAAAACTTCGACAGAAGTGGAACACAGATTAGATGTCAGTCGCGCAACAAACGGTGCACATATCGAGATGCATTAGATGTGTAAAAAAATCTTTTTGGGTTACCATACTCGTAGAAATATATCGTCAATGAATACCTCCATTACTTCTTAACACTTTGCCGTCTGCATGTCTCGTACAAACTTATTCGCTTGTCACCGGCAGCGCTAATTCGGATTACTTGGCTTGTCACCATTTCGTAATTTTCGACAGACTGTAAACTTTAAAATTTAACTGTCAACGCCACGGTATCATTCCTTCATCTGTTGATATGTTTTGATTTAGATGAAACTTTTCTTTGAACTTTTTGGAAAAATAATGAATTACGATTGCACTCTGAAAAGCCGGTTGGCATTATCTGGTTTATTATTGTTGTCGGAAAAATGTAAAAATAATAATATTTGTCCGAATCGGTGGGGCGACATCGTTTTTTGAAGTATTGGTGTGTCTATCAACGGATTCGTTGACCAATAATCATTGATCCTTACTTTTTTTTGCAATTTCCATAAAGATAGCAAACCCAAACCATTTTCTAAGTTCGGGTCCCATAACGTCAACAGAAGTCTTGTTGGTTTCGTTGCTAATATCTTCAAATAAATCGTTCCCAATATGTAAATCTACGATATCCACGACGCTCTGTGTATCTTTGTGAAATATGTGTCGACCTGGAGATCCTTCAAATTTATTATTGGTTCTCAGTTCATCTTCTTCGTCTGATTAGTTCCGAATCGGTTTGCGATCGTAGCGTTTGCCGTGTTCTTCTTGGACGTATTTCACTGTCTTCCGACGATTCTGCTTCACTTTCATTTTTTTGATATCGAATCTCTTCTTCCCAATCGGCCAATTCGTCCGGATCGTCAGAAAGGCGTCCGCGCATTCATCGTAAATAATCGAATCGTCTCTTTCGTCGGCCATGATGAAAGTGCAAAAAACTTGTTGACGTGTGTAACTTATAGTATCATAAACAAAACACCAACAGAATGAAAAAGGTACGAAAGTGCTGTCGCCGGCGACTCTGCGATACTATGCTGATAACACCACTGTAGTGTCGCCAGCCACTGAGCGATAGTATACACACGACACCACTGTATTGTCGCCGGCCATTGACCGCTTTTCGGGCACGACACCACTGTGGTGTCGCCGGACGGAAAAGTGTTAAGTTATTACATTTTATTATACGTTAAACCCTGACATCCTGTGTAATGTATTTATTACGTGACAGTGACTTTCTTGTAAGAAGGCTAACGTTTTAACTAAAAACGTTTAATACTGTTGTATATATGCGGTTACTGTAATAAAACGAAAAAATTATAGTAAGCTAGGCCAGAGCGGAAATGAGAATGAAAAACACGCCAGAAAAACATACTGTACGGAAAGAACACGTTTGTCTTGCGTGTGTCAGGCTCTTTTCCTTGCATAACAGTCACGTGTTTTCACTGAGTCATCTTCATATAAGCTCATTAGTTACAGAAATCATAACTTTTACCTTTGGGGTGGAACAATGATTATCAAAAAGGGAACCCAAGCCATAAAGCGCTCAAGTTAACAACAAAGGGAAAAAGATGAAACTACCTGGCAGATTAAAACTGTGTGTGGAGTGGGACTGGAACACAGAACCTTGCCTTCCATGGGAAACGCGCTTACTCGCTGAGTTATCCAAACGCTGCTGATGACCTGACCTCACACCTTCACTTCCGTCTCTACCTCTCTACACTTCCCAAAAATGCTTATGGCATCCTTGTGTGACAAATAGTCCCGGAAGAAAGGGTGCTGCGGAGAAATGACTTAGTCACAACATCGGGGATTGTTTACAGAAAGAATTCTCACTGTGGATAACACAGACTTCGAGGTCGGGTAAAAAAATTATTCTTAAAAAATTATTTTAACAGTATCGTAAATTCCTGGTGATGTAGTTCCCGTAGAATGATATTTTCATGACTGAAATAGCATTTTTCTACCCAATACTCCGGTTTCATATAGCAGGCATCAATGAAGATTGCTGCCGTAAATTAGAGTACTCAACCTTTACTGAACACTTATACAAATTTTCTGCTTCTACCAACCGCTTGTACACCTTTGAAGCATGGTGCCATAGGTCGAGAAACACGCCAGGGTAGACCATAGCCCCTATTTTATGTCTATAGGGGATCAACCAGACTTAATACGTATTACTAGGTTGCAGACGAAAGCGGACATTTTCAGGAATAAATACGGTTTACGTACACAGAGGCCACAAAAGAACGCGTCCACCAGGCTATAGATATTTGTAGATGTCAGAGGAAAGACAGTTCTTCTTCCGAGAAAAAGCTTTCTCATCAAGCGTTTGTGGTCTCTCAAGCATAGGAGAACACTATAGCAGTCCACAGAAATGTTGGCAGAATGCTGGGAGGCAGGTTATCCTAGTGTGGCACTTGGCTGCTTGACTTTAGAATACAGACAAAACTCCATAAGGCATACTTCTGAACACCACTGATACTAACGCCGAAGGGCCATTCCAGCCTGGACGGAAAACACGCTCACTATGCAGGTCGTCGGACACGCTACCTGCTTCATTCACCGTGCACCATGATTTGGCCCCATCCGCTGACGGAGCACTACCGCTTGGCAAACCCGACATTCCCTTAAATGAGGGATGTCAAATTGAACACCTTTTAGCTGTCAAATTTCCAACTTTATTTTATTTGGCAACGAGTTTCGGCATTATACCACGCCATCTTCAGGCCCCTGACCGATGGGCAGGAAGTATCTATCTTGGTTGTGATCTGCACAGGGGCCAGAAATATGATATTAGTAGATGATTGCTACAACGATAACTTCAACTATCACCTGCGACTGTTAGATAAATGTTCATCACAGTTGAAGTGATCGCTGTAGGAAGTATCTACTAATATCAGTATTGGTGGCCACTGTTTAGATCACAGCCGAGATAGATCCTTCGTGCACGTCGTTTGGAGCCTGAAGATGGCGTAGTATAGCGCTGAAACTCGTTGTCAAATAAAGTAAGGTTGGAAATTTGACGGCTGGAAGGTGTTTAATTAGACATCCTCTGTCGAACAGTCGAGTCCTGCAGCCATCACTAAAAAGATGGACGTACAGAGCACCTTTAAATATTCCCGTCACATTCCAGCTGTTACTTCCAGTCGCCTCTGGGTGGCAGACACAAAAAATGCCTAGAGATTAGCGTGGGAGGTTTCTATCAATGTAATGAGCATACTTCAGTTTTACAGTTTTAATTGCAGCGATGAATATAAGTTCATTCTTTTGGAAAAGATAAACAAAGATATTATCTGTCACCGTGTCACATTTTCTTGAAAGTAAGTTATTTTAGGATAACATGTTTATGCTCATTCACTGGTCTACCTAATTCCTTCACGATTACATTGCGAAGGAGTACTCAAATTCACGGAAACTATAATTAACAAGTTAATTATTTTAACGTTAATAAAAATCCATCACTACGCAAGTGACAGCCAAAGTGGGGCTGTAGTAAATTTATCATTATAAGAGTAAAACGTGAGATAGAGCTGTAGTGTATTTGATCTCAAATCCACAACTCCCATGAATATACAGAGTCAAAGGTCCTATATACGGGGGTATAATGGGTATAAGTACACAGATTTCTATTGGAGACTCAGGATGGTGAACTGAACAACATTAAATCAGTATTTATGCCATTTGCAGGTTAATTATTATACCTATTACAAGTGGTATGTTTTTAGGTAGATTGGTACTTTTACGTATGTATGACAAGAGCAAGCCATTAACGGTTCTTCCCGTCTGAGCTGTGGTCAGTTTTTGAAGTGTGGCCACGTGGACGCAAAATGGTCAACCTATATCGACAGGCATAGTCAACTTATTGGTGCAGCTACGACTGGACAGGAAACATCAGGTCCACGCCAGTGGCCTGTGGGTACTCCACAACCAGAATGCGATCCCCAAGGTGCTCCTCGAGCACATCAAACATTCTCCTGTTTTGATGGGGTCGTGCTCCGTCTTGTATAAACCATATCTTGTCGAAATCAGGGTATGAAATCATCGTCCAAAACCTTCACATACCGTTCGATAGCCACCATGCCATCAAGGAATATTGCACCGATTTTTCCGTGACTGGATATTGCACACCACACAGTCACCCGTTGAGGGTGAAGAGACTTCTCGATCACGAAACGCGGATTCCAGGCCGCCAAATGCGCTAATTTTGCTTATTAACGAACCCTTCCTAATGAAAGTGTAAACCACAACATTCTGATTCTCATGATGTCCCTCGGCCAACCGCGCAGTTTGAACAACGTGACGCAACTCGTTCAGATGTTACGGCGATTTTATTTCATATAGTTCAATAATTGTCACCCTGTATATACTACACAATGAAGCATTGAAAGACGATGAAACTGGTGGTTTCGTCAACTTTCACATAATCGATATGTATCGCATTCTTTCATTTCTGTTATAGATAATCCGATAGTAACTGCCAACATATGACGTAATTGTAGACGTTTTATTTCTTGAGAAATAGATTTGGTTGGTCTGGTAGTTTTCCACATAGACAGCAGATCAAAGTGGGCCGAAGGGCACGATTAACTTAAGGCAGGTTGTAAAAGATGTCACCGATGCCAGGGAGGACTGCGTTCGCCGAAGGCTGTTGCGTGTATTGGGCAGGATGAAGGGATGCGCAACCGAAGTCGACACAATGCAGACACCGGATAACGTTACGGCTGCAAGGACGGCCGCAGCCAAGCCGTTGGTATCTGCACGAGGTGGCCGCCGATCCCAAGTTTCTGAAGCGCTTTTCTGAGCTGAGTGCGTGAAACACATGAAAGGTCCCGGGAGGCTGTCGACAGTGAGCCTTTGGCGGAGAATGCAGCGAAGTCCGCCGCCAGTGTGCCGATAAGAGAGCAATGTGCCCATAAACGCTATGCAAGTTCCATGAAACCTACTGATATTTATGGCTCTATGCACTCTGGAGAACACGGTAGGCGAGATGTGTGGGACTGCAACTGTCTCGTCCCAGAACTACCTGTAGCTGGCCCCTCATATATATCAAGCAGGTGAGAATTTTAGGAGGGTCGTAGGAAACAACAAGCTAACGCGCTCCTTTGAGGTACCGATAGGACAGAGCCAAAACACATTCATTTTTTTTTTTTAGCTGTAGTCGTCTGGCCACGAAAATGTGAGAATTTCGTTGGTTAGCCAGCTCTGACGTAGTAGTTTTGGAAAATTATTGAGAACTGGGAGGATGCTCCAGGAGAACAGACGTCGTTGGATGATTGCTCGTCAGAGGGCAGAACTGACTCTTGAAGAAGGGGCGAATGTTGCGAGGGAAGACACAGGGAACTAAGATGGCTTCGTCCACTGCTAGTGAGAGAATCACTTCAAATTCTGCTCGCAGAATTCGATGGGCGAAGTAGTCATTTCACTTTGCAGCTACAACTGGAGCGTGATGTAACGTTGGCGTTAGGCAGCTTTCCGTGATTCACAGCCGTCGTCTCACACACCGACGGACAATCCGACAATGCTGTTAAAGAATATGGTAAGATCTGCAGTCAACTTCCGCGTATATAGGTCGCAATGTACTCTGTAAACATCAGAGAGTTATTGGGTAGGAGGGAGACGCCCTTCTGACAGACATAATTTTAGGAGGTAAATTTTTGGCAATCACTGTCATCAGATAGCAAAAAGGGATCAGTAGGCTGATAATTTAGTAACCAGCCTTTCTGTTTCTTGTCTTGAACCTCCGCCGACTCTAGTTAATCGTAATCGTTTCATGTTCTTGTGATAATTCGTCAACGAATACCATGTTACTAAACATGTTCGTGCTACACATCAATGCAAGTACTGCATTCGTTTTGTGTGAGAGATTATAATAAACAATAGAACTTATGGTAACTTTGACTTGCATTTGATACGTACCTCATCTGGTCACAAAATTAAATTACAGTGTCACTATTCCACCATCCTTTTGATGCCTGTAGGCTCATAAATTAGCATTAGTAAAAATCCTTGTGTAAGATGTGATAGTTTAGTTCTCATTGAGCACCTGCGTACTGATACAGTATCACCTAAAGACATAGGCGGCAGGATAGTACAATACGTGGAACTCGTAATATTTATAAAATCTACACAAAACACAACCTAATGCCTCACAACAACAAAAACAGTAGAAAATGCCGGAGGCTGCCTATGCTAGTTTGAAGTGCACATTACTTCGTGTGTTTCTAAAATCAGTCATTCAACTAAAACGACGATCAGGAAATATCGTACGTTCCTAGGTACACTGTACTCCAAGTAAAACGTTTAGGAATTCTGCAGTTCCATTGGGTTATTTTGCTAGACGTACGATCGCTTGCAGAATACTTTCAGCAAATGTGCCATTTTGAGCAAACTGTGTTTCTGTTATAGTAACTTTAACATTAACATTCCTGCTATCATACATAGTTTGAGATGCTTGAGATGTTTATTCTAGGAAAAGGAAAAACACTGTACCCGCTTCTTGCTAATAGTACTACCCAATAGTACGCAAGGTGAATGTCATTAATTCTATGAGTACTTTGAAATTACTAACGCGTTCGAAGTCAGTCGTTTCATAGTCCAGTTTCCAGTTTGTAATTTCAGAACTACCGGCTAATCATAACACTTCCGTCTAATTCCTTCAGATATTTCCTCTCGCATGCGTCCAGTCCAAGTACCACTTCACTGTTATACGGAGTCATATTTGTGTGTAGTTGTATTCTTGATGGCGGACGATCGCACAATGACTGTCTACACCTACATCTACATACATGCTCGACAAGCCATCTTAAAGTGCGTGGAGGAGGGTACTCTGTGCCACTAGCAGTCATTTCGCTTCCTGTTGCACTCACAAGTAGTACGAGAGAAAACGACCGTATACATGCCTCCAAGTGAGTCATAATTTCTCTTATATTCGTGGTTATTTCGTGAAATGTATGTTGGCGCCAGCAAAATAGCCTTGTAGTCAGCTTCAAATGCCGGTTGTCTACATTTTCTCGAGAGCGCTGCTGGAAAACACCGTCGCTTCTCTTCGGGATTCCCATCATTTCAGTTTCCGAAGCATCTCTGTAATACTTCCGTGTTGTTTGAACCTACTGGTAACAAATATAGCAGCCCACCTGCAAACTGCGCCCCTATCAGTAATACCTCCGCAAGTGTTCTTAGACAAGTGGTATAATTTTAATTGACTGCTACGTGTCGAAGGAGACGAGCCACAAACCGAAAGGCGGATTGACAGAGAAACAATATTTCGTTTTGCAGTGGAATGTGTAGCTCATCCAAACTTGCTCGAAGATTAAAACTGTAGACCGTGCCTATACTCGTTCCCGCAACATTTGGCTTACCCATTTCTCGGCAGTATCCATTCCTAAACCCGTATATTAAGCAGGAGAGACTCGGTGACGCATGTAAAATAGGACCGAAGTGCTGCTAGAATTTAAGCTGTCAGGGCGGGTCGTGACTCATGTTTGGATATAGCTCAGGTAGCACATGATTCGCGAAACACAGAATTCACGACTGGTCTGATACCTAATTTTTGTAGGAAATTACAAAACAGTTGAACTCTACTCCGGAGTGGAAGCTTCATTCCAGCCTACTCTGATTAATCTATTTCTTGAAAATACTCTTCTTCCCTTGAGAGCTACACCCGCAAAATGAGCAGGAGAGCTATGAGTGAAGTGCTGTAATACACGGTCCAGTCACGTTAATCAGACCACCGACTCTGTTCAACGTCAACGTGCAACAACAACTCACAGACGACAGATTGCAGCACTAGCGGTATAGGGTGTGTCAAGGGTGTCAGAGTGACGCGGAAAACAATGCAATCGTTGTCGTAATGTGGAAACAGAGCGATTTATCTAACGTCCAAAAGGGAATGATCATTGGCCCTTGGGGCAAAGATGGAAGCATTTCTGAAACGGCTAAGTTTTTAAACTGTTCACGTGCTGCCGTGGTTAATGTTTACCGTGCGTGGGACAATGGCGCTATCCAAAACTGCCGCCGAGGCACGGACCATAGATGAGAGGTATGAACAACGGTTCCGGAGATACCTACTGACGAATAGACTTGCAACTGTTCAGCAACTGAAGCGTACAGAAAGGGGTTACCAACAGTGTCTTCTCAACTACCGTCCATCGAACGTTGCTGCGAATTAGCCTCCAGAGCAGGCGTCTGGTCTATGCTGCCATGCTGACTGCTGTACATCGGCGACGAAGGCTTGGAATCTGCACGCCAATACCGCAGTCAGACGTCCAATGAGCGGCGGTAGGTAGTCTCTCCAGTAGAATGACGTTTTATGCTCCATCGGATAGATGACATCTATGGCGTGAAACGTCTGCATCATTCGTCGGAAGGGTCCAGGTCGGAGGAGGGAGCACTATGGTCTGAGTAAATGGCTAAGCAGGGATGGCTAGGGGACAAATGCAAGGATGTAGAGGCTTGTTTCACCAGGGATAAGATACATACTGCCTACAGGAAAATTAAAGAGACCTTTGGATATAAGAGAACCACTTGTATGAACATCAAGAGCTCAGATGAAAACCCAGTTCTAAGGAAAGAAGGGAAAGCAGAAAGGTGGAAGGAGTATATAGAGAGTCTATACAAGGGTGATGTACTTGAGGACTATATTATGGAAATAGAAGAGGATGTAGATGGAGATGAAATGGGAGATATGGTACTGCGCGAAGAGTTTGACAGAGCACTGAAAGACCTGAGTCGAAACAAGGCCCCGCGAGTAGACAATATTCCATTAGAACTACTGACAGCCTTGGGAGAGACAGTCCTGACAAAACTCTACCATCTGGTGAGCAAGATGTATGAGACAGGCGAAATGCCCTCAGACTTCAAGAAGAATATAATAATTGAAATCCCAAAGAAAGCAGGTGTTGACAGATGTGAAAATTACCGAACTATCAGTTTAATAAGTCACGGCTGCAAAATGCTAACGCGAATTCTTTACAGACGAATGGAAAACTAGTAGAAGCCGACCTCGGGGAAGATCAGTGTGGATTCCGTAGAAATATGGGAACACGTCAGGCAATACTGACCCTACGACTTATCTTAGAAGCTAGATTAAGGAAAGGCAAACCTACGTTTCTAGCATTTGTAGACTTAGAGAAAGCTCTTGACAATGTTGACTGGAATACTCTCTTTCAAATTCCGAAGGTGGCCGGGGTAAAATACAGGGAGTGAAAGGCTATTTACAATTTGTACAGAAACCAAATGGAAGTTATAAGAGTCGAGGGATACGAAAGGGAAGCAGTGCTTGGGAAGGGAGTGAGACAGGCTTTTAGCCTCTCCCCGATGTTATTCAATCTGTATATTGAGCAAGCAGTGAAGGAAACAAAAGAAAAATGCAGAGTATGTATTAAAATCCATGGAGAAGAAATAAAAACTTCGAGGTTCGCCGATGACATTGTAATTCTGTCAGAGACAGCAAAGGACTTGGAAGAGCAGTTGAATGGAATGGACAGTGTCTTGAAAGGAGGATATAAGATGAACATCAACAAAAGCAAAACGAAGATAATGGAATGTAGTCGAATTAAGTCGGGTGATGCTGAGGGAATTAGATTAGGAAACGAGACACTTAAAGTAGTAAAGGAGTTTTGCTATTTGGGGAGCAAAATAACTGATGATGGTAGAAGTAGAGAGGATATAAAATGTAGACTGGCAATGGCAAGGAAAGCGTTTCTGAAGAAGAGAAATTTGTTAACATCGAGTATAGATTTAAGTGTTAGGAAGTCGTTTGTTATAGTATTTGTTTGGAGTGTAGCCTTGTATGGAAGGGAAACATGGATGATAATAGTTTAGGCAAGAAGAGAATAGAAGCTTTCGAAATGTGGTGCTACAGAAGAATGCTGAAGATTAGATGGGTAGATCACATAACTAATGAGGAGGTATTAAATAGTATTGGGGAGAAGAGAAGTTTGTGGCACAACTTGACTAGAAGAAGGGATCGGTTGGTAGGACATCTTCTGATGTAGCAAGGGATCTCCAATTTAGTATTGGAGGGCATCGTGGATGGTAAAAATCGTAGAGGGAGACCAAGAGATGAATACACTAAGCAGATTCAGAAGGATGTAGGTTGCAGTAGTTCCTGGGAGATAAAGAAGCTTGCACAGGATAGAGTAGCATGTGGAGCTTCATCAAACCAGTCTCAGGACTGAAGACAACAACAACAACAATGTTTTCGTGGCATTCCCTGGGTGATTCGCTCATTCTGAAAGGCACGATGTATCAACACAAGCATATATCAATCCTTGGGGAAATGTCCCTACATGCAGTTCGTTTATCCTCGTCCTGGTGTCTTCTACCAGCTCACACAGCTCGTAGTGTTAGGGCGAGTTTCGAAGAGCCATCAAACTCACCGGATTTTAACCTAATTGCGAATATGTGGGGCCCTTCGACTGGTCTTTGCTTGCCATTGATTCTCAACCGGAAAAAGGTCCCTGTTGGTACCATCAAGATTGACTCCCTTCCTGCACGTCTCGCACGGGTCCGCGCTGCAAATGTTGGTTAATCAGGCTTCTGACAGTTGGTCACATTAATGTAACTGGACAGTGTATAGCAATGACGCGATTAGGAGGACGTGGTTCTTAAAATTCAGTTTACTCTTTGTGAAGACGGCTCCCAACATGAAACGGATTTATCCAAGTATTCTCACTCGCTTCAGGAAAATGGCAGCTGGAAGCTCTTGGGTACGACTAGATGGCGTAGGAAGTGTTACAATTGGATGCGGTGGTGAGTGTTTCTATCACTGACATTCCAGAACGTTTCTTGTACACACCTGTCGGCAACGGTGTTTCAGAATGGGTTATGGCAGCATTAGTAAGTGCAGAGATCACATTAGCTGAAGGAAATTGTTTTATATAGAGAAGTGAGAGATAAAGAGATACTGGTAGTCGGAGGAGCTTCATTACAGATAGCAGGATATTGATCTACAAGGACACGTGTGACGTCCGTTGAAGAGCGAGTAGTTGTTTGTCCTGAGCAAGTGAGAATGATTCCCTGAAACAGACAGAGTTCCTAGTTCGGTATTAGGTGCCACATTGTTTTAAAGCGACACGCCTTGCATGGAAAAAGAGGAAGGTGACTTACTCACTTTCTCTAGTGTTAGTATTGTATAGGTTTGAACAATCAACCAGAAATATCTTATAAATAAGTTCTTGTAAGTAGATTACTTATAAGTAAGTTTACCATAAGTGTAGTTTTAGTTCCCTTCTCGATTAATGTATTTTGTAAGGTAAATCTATCGAAGTCACTGCTTTTTTCATACATCCGATATCGGGTACGACCACTGAGTCGATTCCAAACGGATTGGTTCCAATAAAATCTTCTTTGTTACCTATAAACTAAAATTCTACACACGAAAGGTTGGGTCAGATGTAACATAAGAGATATTTTCGATCTCTATACAAAACTGTTGGAAATATCGGTCCCGTTTCTATATCAATGTTCTTATTTGTAGGTATTTACTATCACATGTTTCTGCATCGCGTTACAATTTTCGTATTTTGTTTTTCTATTAGAAATTATCGAAGTCCTAATCAACATGTATTGGAAGGTCAAACTACGTCTTATTTGTAATGACGTAATAGGTTTTGTGGGAGCATGAAAGGTGATAAAAGAGCTAAGAACAAATCACAGAAGCAGTAAACATTTACAGCTGGTAAATCTATGTAGATGAAACACACACTATGAAGAACTGTTTAATGAAGATAGATTCGAATTTCTAGATGTTTGCTCCATTGAAAAAAAAAAAAAAAAAAAAAAAAAACATGACACAGAAATCCAGATGATAAAAACAGCGGGAGTGCAGAATACAATTAAGAAATTCAAAAATGGCAAAGCTCAATGACTTGGAGCTGTATATCTGTATATATGGACTTCTTGAAGGCTGGGCCAAACGTGTTATTTGAACACCTCGCAAAGCTATTTAACCTTTATCTTGGTGGTGAGGAAATCACTGACGAGTATAAAGAAGGGTTTATCACAAACATATTTAAAAAGCGAAGCCAAGATGACTACGCAAATTATCGAGGCACCACAGATCTTAGTTACATATCGAGTTTAGGGTAATACTCTTAAAGCTAGAATTGAGAGTGAAACTGAGGAATTGGAAAAATTGTGTGGCTTTCAAGCAGGAAGGTCATGTATCCATAATATATGCAGCATTATATAGGTAACCTGCAAGAGTCTTGCGCATAACTTAGAGACACAAATGAGTTTTATAGACTTGCAAAAGGCCTATGAAAGTGTACGACTTCCTAGTACGTGGGAATCAATAAAAAACCAGAACATTCATAAATGTGATGTACAAGTCACACTGAAAGCTGTATGCAGATAATACTTGCTTGTTAAGGTTGGGAAGTTCACAGGACAGAAACTTAGCAATGGCCTGAGACAAGGATTGTGTTTAGCGCCTACCCTCTTCAAAATATTATTGAACGACGCACTGAAAAATTAGAAAAGGAAGTGCAAAAACATAGGAATTACAGTAGGTGCCGGCCGGTGTGGCCGAACGGTTCTAGGCGCTTCAGTCCCCAACCGCGCCACTGCTACGGTCGCAGGTTCGAATCCTGCCTCGGGCATGGCTGTGTGTTATGTCCTTAGGTTAGTTAGGTGTAAGTACTTCTAAATTCTAGGGGAATGATGAGCTCAGCTGTTAAGTCCCATAATGCTCAGAGCCATTTGAGATATATTTTATATTATATTATATTTAAACTGTGAAGTATGAACAAACGGTGTATAATATTTTACAACAGTTGTGAATGAATAACTGTAAATATTATACACCAACTCCTCGTTATATCTTAATAAGTAACAACAATTTTACAGTTAGAAAATAAAAAATAACCCACTGAAGAAATCACAAAATGTGCCGAAACATAACTGGGTGAACAGAACAGAAAAAAGGTGTTTTGCATAAGGCAGAATTTCTTTTCCCGGATCTTACTATGGGTGACGGATCTATAGTAAAATGTAGTCGTTCATATAAATATTTAGGGACAGTCATTTCGGATAAAGGTGGAAGCAAGGAGGAAACAAATCACAGAGAACGAAAGGGAAAGATGGCAATGAAGGAGTTACAGTACATTATTTGGAATAAAACAGCGTCAAAAAATTTAAGGACAAGAGAAACTATAGTGGATATTATTGCTCTGTAAGGTGCTGAACTGTGGGAAGCCCCCAGGGTCAATGAGGAGAAATTACAGACAGTGGAAATGGAGTTTAGAAGACGAAGTTGTGAAGAAACAGGAAGAGAAAAATAAGAAATGAAATGTTACGAGAACATATGGGAGTTACAAAAGATATTGTAGATACAACTGCAAATAAGTGGCTAACATGGTATGGAAGCCTTAGAAGAATGGCAGAGAAAAGATGGCCCTCTAAAATATGACACTGGAGATCTCCATGGCACCGAAGAAGAAGAGCACAACCCCGGCTACATTGAAACGACAGAGTGAGGCGTGCGATACAGGTCAGGATCATGCAAGAAGAGGACTGGCGGGTTAGAAAGTGGAAACTTGGATGCAAGAGGCGCCGCATGACGTAGAAAACTCGCAGAAAGAAGAAGAAGAAGACATGATCAAAGATAGCAGTGCTACTTGCAACACACAATTTAAAAACAGGGCTGCCACTCGTTGGCTCAGCTTCTGGTACGCTGTGTCGCCGACTATCGACAACCTCGTGGCACAGTCATCACCAGACAGTAGCTCCATGTCAAAGTAGCATCACGTTTTTATCCATTTTTAATTATCTACCAAAGTCGTAGGTTACAACAGGAACGTTTCTTAGCAACTTAGAGGATACAATTGTGAAATTACAGTTGTGTTTCGCGAAAATTGTCATATATTTGTTATGTAATATACGTGTATATGGTATTTTCAAGTGTTAAATTCTTAAATTCTCATATTGTTATATTTCATTCTTATATCAACTTTTATATTATAATCGTATGTCTATTCTTCAAGAATATTTAGAGCATTCCCTTGGATTTTACTGATTTTGAAAACATTAACAACTCGAAGTTTCCGAACACCATGAGCATCGCACGAAGGCTGTTTTGTCACAGTGACGGTTCTTCGTATGAATCTCACTCCGATAGAAACGCCGTTAACATTGCTGAAGATTTCGCTTGTTGGACATAATTTTACAGAAAACCACGCATAACGGATCACTTTACCGAAAAATGGCGCTTGCAGTTTATTATGGATGAAGATACGCTACGGAAATTTCAGAAAAAATATTTTCGAATAATTTTGTCATTCATGTATCTTTTATTTAGTTTTTATTCTTGTTTTTAAATTTATTCACCAGACATACAATTACCAGATGAACAAGCAAAACGTTATTTCAATATACACTGGAAAACATTCTTGTAGTAATCTTCTATAGACATTCCTATAATATCAAGAAAGTAAAATAAAAGTAATAATCGTTTTTCGAACACGATGCTCAAAACTGTGAACCAACCGTGCCACCGCTTATGCTGAATTATGTACTCTCTGAAACGCATATGAAGTACCTCGGAAACTGTGACAGTTGTTTTCTCAAAAACGGTCGAGTATCTGCAGATAATCCGAGACACGTGTTCCCTTATTTTGACCACTGTGGCATTGAGCGAAGTTCCCGGGAAATCGGATTATGGCACTCCTCGTGAGTACAGAGTTATTTTTCTCTTGACAAGAGCTAAATAACAGCGGAGCATAGAGCATTGAGAGTTCGAGTGCCGCAGATTCTCAGTATCACGCAATGCAGTGTTTGCTGTCGCTTGTTTGTGTAACTCTCCTAACTTAAATGTTATCTAATCCCGCATCTGTCAGCTACTGTCACAGCAGATTCGAGAAGTAGGAAATACAAGAGTTTTTTTAGAGGAGTATGAAGTGTTATGTTTATTTACTATGTGTGTTAATTCATTGACTGTTCTTCGTGTCCACACGCACGTACAAAAGAGGAATACAATAGGTGGACTCCAGTGTTTTCAGTTGCATAAGGCCGGCTGAGCCCCCCCCCCCTTCCCCCCCGCCCCCCCCCCTCCCGCAGGGTGATAAATGGTTTTGCCTGGCGAGTGCTCCGCCACCGAAATCTCTCGTCCAGCATTCTGTCCACCTGCTCACAAACGACTATTGTGACTATAGATATCTGACTTTCCTATCCTGCACCCACCATTACAACACTTTTGATTGTAAGACGACGCTTATAACGCAAAAAGACGAAAACAAAATTTTAGGGCTGATGTATTTTATCAAAAATGGGTGTCTCTGTCGCCGAGTCATTCCAGTTCAATTCAAAAGTGGACTAGTTCTTTAAATACTTCACCAACGACCAATACGGTTAACATCTCAGGAAAAGACATAAGAGTGGTCCCAGCCTCGTCACATTTCTGTCCACATCCCTTACGAATCTGTAATCCGTAAATACAGCCAGATTAGTCTAGAGCGGAATACTGAACGTAAATCAATAACATGAACGGGAAATTCCAGGTACGCTGCAGGATCGAAATCCAATAAGCAGAATGGCAAGAATGATGACAGCTTTTTGCAATGTCTGCTTGGCCCCGTTGACCGGGGCGGCTCGAACCATGTGGCCTGCTGAACACGGTCCTGTTAGGGAGCTTACACTGTGAGCTGTAGCAACGCTGAAAAGCTATCGACACTGGCCGTTGCAGAGGATACTAAAATTAGCAATAATTAGACAGACACTGAGGAGCTAATTCATTAAAGTGGTTCACTATTGCATTATTAGCAGGTTCTTATAGCGCCAAGAGCGCAAGACAGGGCACAGTGGTAACACCGTCGAGTTTCATTCTGGAAAATGACGGTTCAAGTGACAGCTAGGCACCCCTCACTGAAGGTATCTCCATTTTTCCAAAAATCCTCTTTTCTTCAGAAAATAATCGATTTTCTTCTCTGTTATTCCTCAACGCGATATTGTGTTCTGACTCTTAATTGCCTCGTCGGTGACAGGACATTTAATTCTAATGTGCCTTTCTTCCAGTGTGAAGCATTTGATCAATTTTCTGACCATACTGATCCAGTTAACGCAAGTAACTTCCCTCATGGCAGGTTCAAATGGCTCTGAGAACAATGGGACTTAACTTCTAAGGTCATCAGTCCCCTAGAACTTAGAACTACTTAAACCTAACTAACCTAAGGACATCACACACATCCATGCTCGAGGCAGGATTCGAACCAGCGACCGCAGCGGTCGCGCGGTTCCAGACTGTAGCGCCTAGAAGCGCTCGGCCACCCCGGCTGGCTCTTCGTGGTAGGGACGATATGATAACTGCGTTATGGAACGAGTGGCTGTAGACTCGCGCTGAGGATGAACTTGTAGAGACTCTTTCTCCCTGAAAGGTGCGCCGACTCTTCTGACGGAATATTTTTCGGAACTAGGCCATCACATTACCGGCGGATGAAGTACTGCAGGCACGATGGACGCATTGCTGACTGTTTTGAACGGATTAAATGTACGCGATTTGTACAGGAACTGCAGCGATTGTCTTTAATTGGCAGTGGTCGTCCAGTCACCCAATCTTGTCTTTGGCTGTTCCGAATTCCTCCAGCAAAAACGTAAATGTCGTGTGACTAGGTCCTTCCGTCGGGTAAACAGTTCGCCGGCTGAAAGTCTTCCGATTTGACGCCACTTCAGCGACTTATGAAGACAAAAAAAAAAGGTTCAAATGTCTCTGAGCACTATTGGACTTAACATCTGAGGTTATCGGTCCCCAGAACTTAGAACTACTTAAACCTAAGGACATCACACACATCCGTGCCAGAGGCAGGATTCGTATGTGCGACCGTAGCAGACGCACGGTTCCGGACTGAAGCGCCCAGAACCGATTCAACACAATACAACACACAGTCCCTGAGCGAATAAAATTTCTGACTCAGCCGGTAATCGAACCCGGGCCCTAAGAATTGACATCGTGCCTCGCTGATCACTCAGCTGCCGGGGGCGGACATTCCTCCAGCGAAATTCTTTCATTATGTTGTCGTTCAGGGTGTCTAGAGAAATTGCGAATAACGAATGAGTGCACTGAACCACAAGTTGAAAAAATGTGAGTGAAATACTCACTGTAGGTTCCTTGTATAAACGCTGTTGTAAGAACACGGTGGAACAAGGGGTATATGTGTTAATTAGAGTTCCACTCAAAGAGCCAATTTTAATGAGCGACAAACAGGCAGTCTGATTAGTATTAGAAAGTGTGAAATCTTGAACTGCTCGAATCGTGGCCCATATATCAATGGTCGTGCAGACCATGTTAAGAGCAATCTCAGACTTCTGGCTGATGAAGCAGTTGCCTATAATTCAGTACTGTCTGAAAGGAACACCCCAAACAATCCGTCAGATCTTGATAAGATTTCCAAGTAGCACAAAGATTAGCAACTTTATTAAAATGTTCGTAAATGTAAAATTTTGGAGTTCGTAAAAGAAAAAATACTCAGTATTCTGTCACCACAATATCATTGACTCACGGTTGGCATCGGTCAACTCATACAAATACATGGGTGTAGCGGATTTTAGGTATATGAAACGGAACAATGGCATAAACTCAGACGTAGGTACAGAAGTTCGCAGACTTCGATTCATTGGTAGATAATATCGAAGTGTAATTAGTCTACGAAAGAGATAGTTTAGAAAACACTCTTGAGATCTAGCCTACAATACTTAAGTATGTGAAAATTACATCACACATAATTTAAAGGAGATACTGAACGTGTACAAAGTGGGGAAAAACGAATGGTCACTGGTTGTTTGACACATGGGAAAACGTTACGTAGGTGCTGAAAGAAACGAGCTAGCAGTTAAACCCCTAAGGATAAATGCAGGCTATCCCGCCAAAGCCACTTAGTAGGTTTCAGGAACCAACTTTAAATGTTGTAAAAACTGAACTGGCGAAAGTTTGAAGATAGAAGCAAACCACCCCATGAAAATCTACAAAGTAACTTTCAGGAGTTAACATTAAACGATGAAAACACTGAAGTGGCAGACGCTGGAAGGTACACGCAAATTATCCCGTGAAAGATTAGTTAGAAAGTTTCAGAAACCTACTTTAAGTGTGTAGTCTAGGAATATACTACAAACCCGAATTTAACACTCCCGTAGGTATTACGAAGACAATTGTAGAGTAATTTCAGAGCACAGAGGCGTTTAACTATTGTTCCGTATGTAAATGGAATGGCAAAACGTCCTAAAAGCTGTTACATGGGGAGGTGGCCTCTGTCATGCAGTTAACAGGCTTTGCAAAGTGGTGATGCGGATATAGCTGTAGATAGCAGCATATGTCAGGTGTTCGCTGCAAGTAGTGGTTCAGCTTGTCACAAATTAAATCAAGGATTGTTTAACTTATTGAGAAGTGCCAAGACTCAATGTCTACTATTAACAGATATTACATTGCTGGAACTGGAATTGGAATTACTGACTACAGGTACAAAACGTGCTGCTGCATACGTTGGTGCTTTTTGTAGGTTTCTGCCTTCTGTTGGAGGCCAGATGGTATCGTTTAGTTGACATGGTTGTGCTTCTTTGTCTTCTTCTCGTGTTGACTGGCGCCACTCGGTTTCGCAAGCGTTGCCTGTGGCAGCAGCGGTGGTTATCGATATGTAGTAACTGTAGCGCTATCTTTGGGGCGACGTCGCTGTTTTTCTGGGATGTGTGAGTTGGCCATTTCGATTGGGGACTGTTGAGGAACCCGGTCCGCGCAGTGCCAGAACACACCGGGTCCGCTGGCGGCACGTATGGTCTGCTGGATGGAAGGGCTGTGGTCACGAGGGTGTACGACCTCGTCGTAAACCGGATCCAGCAAGCTTTAAGGTGAGTGCATTTCAATCCAAGTAGAGAAACCTCCACCACTGTGATATCTCCAGTGAATTGGGTTCATGGTGCTGCTCGTAGTGTCGCCGAGGTGAAGAGCAGCGAGTGGAGTGCTTGGGGAAGGCGGATCTGATTACCTTTCCTCGACGTCTTATTACTGTTTACTGCGTTCAACTTGTTACAATTTGTTAAGTTGAACCAGCGGTATTTTTTCCGGCCTGGTGGCGCTGACGCCCCAATTACCTGACCTGGGGGTTATTGTATGCAACGGCAGTTGCCTCTGAGCACTATGGGACTCAACTGCTGTGGTCATTAGTCCCCTAGAACTTAGAACTACTTAAACCTAACTAACCTAAGGACATAACACACATCCATGCCCGAGGCAGGATTTGAACCTGCGACCGTAGCAGTCGCACGGTTCCGGACTGCGCGCCTAGAACCGCGAGACCACCGCGGCCGGCGCAACGGCAGTGTACGTTTCCTCACCTTGCTGCTGCTCTCCAGTAAGGCGTGTAGTTTTGGCAGCTTTCTTGATTGTAGGCCGGTTGGTGATTCTTCTACTCTGGTGGTAGTGATTCCATTCTCGTTCCGGGCGCTATAAACACAGTATTCTGGGGACGTAGTTCTTTGGCGTATTGTTCCATCGTTGCATTTGGTTTATCGGACGTCAGGTAGCTTCAGAAAGATAATAGTCATTCGTTAGACTGCCACTGGTCTGAGTTACCATCTTGTGAAGTGAATGCAACTCTTGGCTGCCTATCTCATATCTCACCGGACCTACTCAGAGGTCGACTTCTGGAGCACCGTCTGTGGCCCCTTGGTTCTTGTAAGACATGTGTGTTCTAAGAGGAGGTCTGATGGCCAGTAGTTCAGTGTAACGCTCCTTCAGCGTTGCCTTCTGTGAGTATAACCTGCGTCAGTACCCCTGAAGGAACTAAAGTACTGGTCCTTGTGTTTTATTATTGTGTTATTTATTACAGTACCTTGTAATGCTTACATTAAAGGTTATATATGTCTAGTTGATAGCCTTCTGGAATAAATCTAGCAGTGTAGTGTTCAGTGGATGCTAAGGGTTGTGTTATAAGGTTTATCATCATCTTATTTCACTCGTTTGGTGTTCAGTTGCTTGTTTCTTAATTAACCTTTGCTATTCCGTTTGCTGTTTTACAGCAGGTTTCTAAATTTTTTATACTATTGCCGTTCCTGGCGTGTAAGGCCTTCATCCGTCATTGTGGTCATTTGCCTTAAAATTATAGTTTTGGTATTTGTATTTTAGCAGTAAGCCTTAAAATCTTATTTATTGCCATCCCTGGCGTTTGATGCCTTCTGCTGTGTTTATGGCCACTTGCCTTTAATATTTCAGTATCTGTAATTTGTAAGTTGCAGTTAAACAATTCTTAATTTATAGACATTCCTGCCATGTGAGGTCTCCTACCTAGATCACAATGGCTTGCTTTTAAAACATTATCTGCTGTATCTGTATTTAATGGTGATTTGCTAAATTGTAACTAACTGAAAACACTATTGTTTACACAGTTGTTTATTCCTTCATTAATAAAGTGTGGTATTTTAATTTATTGTTAAGTTTGGAATTCTTGGTTTAACATATATTGTAACTGCAAAAGGCAACCAACAGTAACTGATTATGGCCCCGCCCACAATCGTAACCGGACCTGCATTTCCTTGACTACCAGGTTTGAAGGTAATTAGGAACAAAAAAGTTAAATGATCCTCAAGCTGAAAGCGTCTTTGAACACTGTAGTTCTTCATCAGACGTGATGCTAGTGGTGGTCACGCTCTTACATTTCCCTGACTTTTATAGTGACCATACAATTATTTGGCAGCTGAAGTTTAAACACGAATCTCAACGTCGGTTCAAAGGAATATCGAACAGGAAAGAGAACACCGGAATGTTGAGGTTTTGAGGCAAAGTGAATTTTATACGGATGTTGTAGCTTCATCACTAACTTTGAAAGTCAGTTTCGTCGCTGGCGGAAGCAAAACGGCACCCTTCTATCCGCCAGAAGAGCGGTGGAGTATGGATAGTGGATGGTCGGCTGGGGCTGTTAGCGGCACGTGTTACCTGCACCTAGTCCGGTCAATGGCAGCATTACGAGCGCGCGCTACCGTAACGGCGCAACTCCATTGCGGGGTGGCTGGCCCGCTCTCGATGTGTCGGGATAAACCCGCTCACCGCCCGCTACCGGCTTTAACGGGCCAAAGACCTCAGCACTCCAATGGCGGACTGTTCCACTTAAGAGCTGGCAGTGGCGCAGTGTTTCCTGCAGACACAACTGCCGCGCTCTTCCTTCAACGCTGGTGTGACGTGCACTGCGTGGTCAGTGAATCTCTCTGCAGTATCCCCAAGCTAAAGATGAACGGACGGGTATTAATGTCGGTACGGTTCGTCTGTCTGGAAGCGATAGTAGCGCTGGCCAACTGTTGAGATTTTTCATACTTATCTGTCCTACGTAAACTCCGGTGTGTTTAAACGCAAAAACAGGAAACACAGAAAGTAAGAACACTTTTGGCTGTAGCACGGAAAATACGTGGTTGACTTCCTAAGTGATCTAGTGGCACAAAGAATGCAAAATTTAGTACGGAGAGCGGCTGCAATCGCCGGCACCAGCAACTCGGTTGGGTAATGAGTCGAACAACCTTGGGCGACAAATACCTCTGCGCCAGACTTCTTGATCTGTACTGGCTGGTGAGAAGTGGCGTGCCAGGCTCCAAGCTTCACGTCGCCAGGTCTTCAACTACCTCCACATCCCCATATATGCTACGCAAGCCACCACATGGTGCTCGGCGGAGGATACCCAGTATTTTTTCCAGTAATTTACACTCTTGTTCTATTCGCAACTAGAGCTATGGAAAAACGACTGTCTGTACGCTTCCGTATGGGCCCTAATTTCTCATGTCTTCGAGTCGTTACCATGAATATACGTTGGAGGCAATAGAATCGTTCTGTAGTCAGCTTCAAATGCCCGAGAGTGCTCCTGGAAAAGGAAGTCGCCTTCGTCCCAGGGATTCCCGAAGTATCTCTGTAATATTTACATGATGTTAGAACCCGCTGGTAAGAAATCTAGCAACCTGCTTCTGAAGTGCTTCAGTGTCTTTCTTAAATCACACCTGGTGCAGATCCCAAGTACTCTAGTACTACACAAGAATGGGACGAACTAACGTTCTGTGTGCAGTCTTCCTCACAGATGAATCACGCTTCCCCAACTGTCTGAAAGAAATTTCTTCCATTTGACAATTGATTGTTCATTCATTTTATGCGATCATAATTTTAGCTGTATAGCCATTCTTAAGTGCATGTTAAAATGTCCAAATATTTCTGAGCTGCCATCCGCTCATGTGTATGACCTCACATTTTTCATTATTTAGGGTCAATTACGAATTTTCGTACCGCACAGATATCTCTCTTAAATCTTTTTGTAATTTGTTTTGATATTCTGATAACTTTGATAGACTATCAACGACGCCATCATCTGCAAACAATCTAAGACAGCTGCTCAGATTGTTTCCTAAATCGTTTATTCACATAAGGAAACGCCGAGATCGTAGTATATTACCTTGGCGATCGCCAGAAATCACTTCTTTTTTACTGTATGTTTTTCCACCAATTCCTACGGACTGTGCTGGCCGGTGTGGCTGAGCGGTTCTGGGCGCTTCAGTCTGGAACCGTGTGACCTCTACGGTCGCCGGTTCGAATACCGCCTCGGGCATGGATGTGTTCAAAATGGCTCATATGGCTCTGAGCCCTATGGGACTTAACTTCTAAGGTCATCAGTCCCCTAGAACTTAGAACTACTTAAACCTAACTAACCTAAGGACATCACACACATCCATGCTCGAGGCAGAATTCGAACTTGCAACCGTAGCGGTCTCGCTGTTCCAGACTGTAGCGCCTAGAACCGCTCGGCCACCCCGCATGGATGTGTGTAAAGTCCTTAGGTTAGTTAGGTTTAAGTAGTTCTAAGTTCTAGGGGACTTATGACCTCAGATTTTAAGTCCCATACTGCTCAGAGCCGTTTGAAACATTTGAACTACGGACTGTGACTCCTCTGACAGGAATACACTAATCCAGTCGCATAATTAAGACGATATTCCATAAGCACGCAATTTGATTACATGTCGCTGTTGAGGTACGTTGTCAAAAGGCTTCTATACCCGTCAATGACTGTTTACTCTGCAGCTAAATTGACGGAAACGGGTGATAATACATCACTAACACCTTTGCAAAGCACTAGCAAACTGGTAATTCCTTATATCCATATCTGTGGAATCTGTTCATTAAAATTTAGTCCTTGTGCGAGCTTATATTCAGGACAATTAACAGCAATTCCTGCAGATGGTTAATGATATCAGTACATGATATCTTCCGAGTACGTCTAGCGTTACCGCCACGGTCGGACTCTCAGAATGACGAAATAGTTTACAAGGGAGCACTATACCGTTATACTGCACGAAGTCGACAGTAGTGCAACGACTGTAGAAAGAAAGATTAGCAACGAGACGGATTTAAGAAAACAGCGTCGCAAGGTGACTAGGCACGTAGCTTTCAGAAGGACTACAGCATGAGAAGGTCCTAGGATTGTTTGACTGGCTCTGACGAATGGAGTGATGACAACAGTTGAAATCCGGGCAGAGGTTACAGTCACAGGGTCACTATTGAACTTTGCGAACACGTTACTGGAATCTAAATTGAGATCTCGAGATGTCACGAACCGTTTGCTACTGACACCATATCGGAGACAGCAGGAACTTGCAGACTGCGACATCGAGTCCCATTCTGTGAATGTCTGGTGAGGAGTCACAGGAAACAGCGAATCTCGGAACCCCTACCCCTCCAGCTCCCGTAATATCGGAGTGAAGAGACACTGGAATTGGCAAGAGAACTGATTAAATAATTTTTTAAACAGAGTCTAGAAGCCGATTCCCTCTTGTCTTGTCGTACTTGTTAGTAAGTCTTGTAATTATTTCTTGGTATTTTCGTGGTCACAGGAAACAGCGAATCTCGGAACCCCTACCTCTCCAGCTCCCGTAATATCGGTGTGAAGAGACACTGGAATTGGCAAGAGAACTGATTAAATAATTTTTTAAACAGAGTCTTGAAGCCGATTCCCTCTTGTCGTACTTGTTAGTAAGTCTTGTAATTATTTCTTGGTATTTTCGTGGTTCTTTTCGTAGTAATAGTGTCGCCGGGTGCAGCAATCTTGATGCGTCGCGTTGATAGAAAAATGTTGCTATTCTTTTAGTTTGTAACGACAATGCTATTTTGTAGATATTTACTCCGGTCTTATTTTGACATTGACAGGATACCCAACCTAGTTCCAAGCAACACAGTTCGTTATTATACAGGGTGTCCCACTTATCTTGACCACCCTAAACAACTGTTTGTTCAGATGCAAATTACAAAATGTTTCAAGCAATTGTTCTTTAGCCGTCAGGGCGATGTCAATCAGCATGATTGCCTTCGTAGTAGATTTGTTTTTTGCTAAGATATGAAGAGCGGTATGACTTTTTTAAATGACACTCTGTATTTTTTATTCCGTAATTCATTTCCTCTCCTAAAGACCTATTCAAAAATGTATCACGGTGTACCATTCACTGAAACGGAACGTTATTAACTACATAAGACAACATGAACTATGAGCCCGGGATCACACATTCGTCCACTTGCTGGAGTTGTCGGAAAACAAATGAAAATCAATTAAAAACATAACACAAAATTGACTCTCCTGTACCATTGCCAAGGAGTAGAACATTCAAAAGTGCTCAAAGTGGTGAACCTGGACACCGATACACTGGCTCACACGTTGATTGAAAAAATTATATACTGCTTCCTGCTGAAGACAATTACAAGCAAGCACGATACGTTCCTGCATGTCCCCTGGAGTTGTTGGAATATCGCAAGAGACCACATCTTTAATGCATCCTTAAAGAAAAACGTCCAGAGGATTTAAATCAGGAGACGTAGCAGGCCATTTAATTGTTCCTCCTCGACCAATCCATCTGGCAGGATACCTTCGGTTCAGAACCCGGCGTGCACGCAAGGCGTTATGTACTGGACATCCATCGTGCTAACACCACATAAGCATTCTGGTTCTTGGCGGTACCTCATCCAGAAGAGGAGGAAGAATTCGTCTGAGGAATTTGGCATACACTGTGCCGTTTAGACTACTATTGATGAAATAAGGGCCAATAATTGTATCACCAAGCATCCCACACCAGATGTTAACCCTCCATTGAGGCTGATGTTCCTCCTGTCTAAGCCATCGTGGGTTGTCGCTGGATCAGTAATGCCTGTTCTTTGTATTTACCTGTCATCTGTTAGAGAAGGAACATTTATCGATAGATAGAACATTGGAAAAGAAGTTCGGATTGGCGAGGATTTGCTGCTGTGCCCGCTGACAGAACTGTACACGATTCTGGAAATAATTCTCATTGAATTCTTGATGTAGGAGTACATGGTAAGGATGGAACCGGTGACGTGTAAGAATACGATGTACAGTGGTTTTAGGAATGCCAGTCACGTGTTCAATCTGTCGTGTGCTCACATGTGGATTTATAGCAACCGAAGCAAGAACAGCAACTTCGGTAGCTTCGTCTGTACGAGTGCTACGACGATTGCGTTGATGTGACTTGAAACTTCCCGTTTGCTGAAAAGTCACAACAAGACGACAAAACTTCCGTCGGGAAGGAAGGTTCCTGTCAGGATATCGCTCTCTGTACAGTTCCGCTGTGTGCATAGCATTTCGCCTGCCTTCAACGAGAACAGTAATAAAAGAAACGTTATGACCTGCGTTGTCGTGGCTTGAAACTTACCGTTTGCTGAAAACTCACAACAAGACGACAAAACATTCTTCGGAAAGGTAGGTTCTTGTCAGGGTATCGCTCCCTGTACATTTCCGCTGTCTGCATAGCATTTCGCCTACCTTCAGCAACAACAGTAATAAAAGAAACGCAATGTCGATGCAGTTTTTAGGAAGGACAGCCCTCACTGTATGCCTACTCTATAAAACAGTATTTAGAAGGACTAAACTACTGTACTAAATGTACCCGTACATAAGAAACAGTATTGCAATTACTGTTCTGCTACCTTACTTTCCCCATAGATGACTAGCATTTCTGCCTTTCTTCGTTGGTGTACATTCTACTCACACACCTCTTCAAATGAAGATGGTTGACGAAATGACGGATGTGCATTCAACTTATATTTACATTTGTCCTCCGTCAAAGTCAGCACATGGATGCCTTCCATTACCCCGAGTACCTGCACTAAGCGCTGTGAGCGTCAGCGCCAATGTTGTGTTACGTAATTTACAACGCTGTGTTTCAGAGAATGGTAAACTGTGAAACATTTTTGACTAGGTCTTTAAGAGAGGAAATGAATTATCGAAGACCATTTAGAAAAGTCATACCGCTGTTCATATCTTTGTAAAAAGAAAGCTACAACGAAGGCAATAATGCTGATTGATGTCCCCCTGACGGCTAAAGAAAATTTGCTTGAAACATTTTGTAATTTTCATCTGGACTAACAGATATTTAGGGTGGTTAAGATAAATGGGACACCCTGTATATTGTTTTAATATTTTTTAATATGCACTGCGTGTGATGCGTTACTAATGCACTGTTTATTCACACGCTACATAAAGGATCGCGTCGATTTTATACTTCCTCGTCTTTCATTACATGCAAGGGCTAGAAATAGGGCTTAATTTATAATCAGTAAAAGTTCCGGCTACCTCACGTAAAATTTGACCAGAGGTTTTATTATCTACGTCGTGTAGAACTATAAAGTTCACATATGACTGTCACTGTTAATAATTTCGCGGTTCGCAGCAAACTGCTAACACTAAAGATTCTGATTAAAATCAATTTTAAACTCTCACAGCGTGTTCCGCTGAAGATAACTGCTTAACGAATTCTCATTTAATAAACAGGTTATTAATATTTCTCTCTCTCTCTCTCTCCATAGTTTCAACTTTGAGAAGTAATTATTTCGTAGGATGAAATTAGCAACGACTTGGTGGAGAGATATCTTTGGTTTAACTTTGGCGTGTTTTCAATACCATCTTTACACAGCACAGATAAATCAAACTTTTACTGCAGTCGCAATTAAAACACCAGAAATCAACTCAGTAACCATACATTAGCAACAAGAGCGGGCAATAAGCCGAACGAGCGTGAAAAAGAAGTGAGCTAACAATGCCACGTAGTAGCTTATATAGATCCAAACAGTCTATGACTTAACATTATTTTATTCCTTTACTTACGACTCATAGGGACTACTTTGTATTTAAATAATACTGAACTTAAATATTTCAATATATTACAAAAATAATAAAGGCAGATTAAAATGCGTCGCCTACAACTGACGAAAGTGCGAGAGTGGCTTCAACCTGAATGCTCTGAATGTTCGTCTGTATGTGGCAAGAATAGCAACATGATCATTCAACATCCCAGACTGCAGTTCACACCACAAAAGCCTTGACAAATGTACGAATCTTTCCTTCACTTCCCAGCCAATTTCGCTGATTCGTCGGTCATACAGCAAGTCCGGCAAGCTATGGGAAGACGTATCCTTTCATACGGGCCTGCAGTCAGTAATCTCCATGAACTGAGACAGCATTTTTTCTGGCACAGTAAGGAATTCATCAAGATGTCTTTCAGACGCTATTTGCTTCGTCCGTTATGTGATGAACATCTCATGAAAGTTTGATAAATGTCGGACTGGCGCTCCGTTGCCAACACTGTTGAGCAGTGCACGGCTCGTGTTCATGCCATTTATTGTTTGTAATCTATTATGGTACTGCCGCCTCGTTTTCTTATTCCATATACGGGCGTCACTGACTTTCTGCCTTACTTTCCCGTGAGCGGCAGCAGCAGAGCGTATCGATAAGTGCACTTCGTACCATCTCTGGAGCCACCGATGGTATTTCCGGGTCGTCGTGTGTCTGGCAGTAAGTTTGAGACGGACCAGCAGTGCAGTCGGGCCGCAGCAGCAGTGAAGTCGGGGACGGAGCGCCGGTGAGGCGCGGATAGCCAGTGCTCGCCGACCGCTGGCGACACACATGAACTGTCCGACGGTGGGAAATTGGAGCGGGACGACCGTTGGTTGGTCGGTTGGTCGTCTTATCGGCCGACGTACATGTGGTCCTTTCACCTTTTCTGGGCCTGGGTCATCGGTCAGTTGGAGTGGAGGAGTGAGGTGCTGCTTGCGGGTGCTACGCTCGCCCACCGTTCTTGGACATGAAAGTTGAGTCCTCACTTAACTTACTATCGAGCCTCAACTGTTTACATTTCTTCGTTTGATTCTGGTTGTCGCCTCTGGGACCTTCCCGCCAGCAACAACGTGTGTGTATTCAAGTCGGCTAAGATTCCGGCGCTACGGTCGCAGGATCGAATCCTGCCTTGGGCATGGATGTGTGTGATGTCCTTAGGCTAGTTAGATTTAAGTAGTTTTAAGTTCTAGGGGACTGCTGACCTCAGACGTTAAGTCCCGTAGTGTTCAGAGCCATTTGAACCATTTTTTTTAATATTCCGACCACCTTCCTGTGGGGTTTAACTTAATTTATTTCCTGTTATTGAAGTTAACCAGCGGTACCTTCTGCCACGTGGCCGTTGACGTTTCGGTTACCTGCCCTGGTCGTTGACGTAATTTTCGGCAGTGTATTTTCCTCGTCGTGTTGTTGCTGTTCAGCGCGGCATGTAGTTCGACAGCTGAGGTGTTATTGGTCGTTTTTGGCGCCAATATTCAATCTTGTGGTCGTTTTACTGGTTGCGTGTTGATTGGTCGGTCGGCTGTCTGTCGGTTGGGTTGCTTTCAGATTAAGAAGTTGTTGGACAGGCTGCCTGTCTCACCCAAACGGGCGTTAGTGTTGCAATCCCAGGCCGACCGTTGGAAACTTCTGATCGCCATCCCTTGTGTTTTACATAGTAATTTCCCTGTTTGAGTTTTAGTTATTTAGTTGATGTGTAGCCTTCAGCTGAGTATCAATATCTATTAAATTAATGTTCTTCTCTTGCTCTTAAGGCATGAGATTGTTATTCTTTTCCATGGGGCTTTCAGCCGAATTTTACGTGAGATGTTTTAAGATAAGGCCCTCTGCCTTTTAAATTGAAACTCTTTTTCTAGGCTTTAAGCCGTTAAACATATTTTGTTGATATGTGGCCTTCAGCTGAGTATCAATATCGCTTGTCTTGCCCTTAAGACATGAGACTGTTATTCTTTTATTGGGGCCTTCAGCCGAATTTTGCATGAAATGTTTTAAGATAAGGCCTTCTGCCTTTTGGTTGAAACTCTTCTTATTGTTTAATATGCGGCCTCCAGTCAACTACCATTAAAATTAAATTGCTATGGCCTTCTGCCTGTTTAGGTTGAAGATTTAGAAAATATATTTGGGTGAAACCTCCAGAAGAACCTTGTATTTCAATTTCTTGCTTAGGTCTTGTGTCTTGAATTCTGAGTGTAGCCTTCAGCCGATCAAAAAGTTAATCAGAGGAGGTCGACTAAAGTTTTGAGTGTTTTGCAACCTTGTTGTAATATTGTGTGTTGATAAATAAAGTTTATATGTTGAGTGCAACTGACAGCAACTTATTTTGTACCCTTTCCACAACTTAACCCGCTCTGTCAAGCGACTGATGACCTCAGAAGTTAAGTCGAATAGTGCTCAGAGCCATTTGAACAATTGAACCCGCTCTGTCCTTCTAGTGCAGGCATTTCAACTGTATTAAGCTTTATTATGCAGCACACTGTTTCAACATATGTTTGTACCGTATGAGCTACGTACACTCACATTCATCGTGCCTTTTATTTATTTTTAATAGGTCACAAACCGGTTACAATTTCAAAAAGTGCGACAGTATAATGTGATGAAAGATAAAAACGTGGAATATTTTCCTGAAAATTATACTCCACATTAGCATTTCGTTTACTAATAGGGGAAGAACGTAGTAGAACACAGCAACTTCTGATCATACAATGAAGGCTCTCACGACGGGACGTCTTAGCTGCTGGCGAATTTTTCCTGTTGCATGATCGTGAAACATGAAACTTTTCCGTACTTAACGTTTCGTTCAGGGCTATGCCAGGCACTTTCAGTTTTATCTGCCACAAAGATTATGTACGCTGATCACATGTAAACTTCGACTGTGCTGCTAAAGATGTCGAACGCTCTGGACGAAATGTTGGGAAATGTGAAGTTCGATGGACCGTGACCATGCACACTAGAAGATTCAACAGCAGATTGCATTTTTTTTAAAAAATATGACTCTATAAGTGCTGCATGTGTTTACATATATTATTTGAAGAAAAGTTTTTTGGATTTTTGTCAAACAATATGTCATTTCTGATTCTTGAGAATCTGCTGGTAAATTTTGTATGTTGCATGAGGTTGTCTCTTCAGGAACTTCTGCTTCCGCAGTGCTTAGATACGTTAAGCTTCAAACAGTGACTGTACATAGAAGAGGTCAGGGTTTGTAAATTGAATGTGGATAGGGAGAAGAAATGGACAGGGAAGAAACCATTGATGTCAGCTGCCTTGGGATTTTATGTGGAATCAGCTAGACTGTGTGCTAGACTGGAATTTGAACCTCGGATCTCCTGCTTTCTAGGCAGTCGCGTTACCCACTGCACCAGCCAGACACCATGTTTATCGCATTTGCGTGGACATCCCACACTTCCACCTAAAGCTACCTATCCGCAGTTCCTGTCAGTGTCTGCCATGCTCGCTACTTTGAGACTCCCATACGAGGCCGAACGTAACTGTGTATCCCTCTGAAGGTTGTGGATTCATTGCTCATCGAGGCGAATCAGATGCATGAATGCGTGGTGCCTGTTCTTCCGGATATGTTAGATAAAACAGATATTATATAATAGAAGACAGGGCAGTATCAGACATGTAACGTTTTTCAAAATTGTTAGTTTTTCTGCTAGTTACAGTGAAACATCGTCTACACTAAACGATACTATGATACATAACAGAATTATAAAAATCACTGTCATAAGAATATATGTACACTTATATCCTTGTATCTTTTTTACAATCTCTGCAGTTAGGTCTTTATGATTTTTGGAAGGTTCTATTGGACATGAAATTGTGGAGTGTAAAAGAAATTGTTTTTGTTACAAAAGAGTGTAAATTGTACCATAAATATTTATAGACATTAAACTAAAGTAAGTACAAATTATATATTCTAGTGTTAAGTTCCCAAAGTACGAGAAATTTGAGTCAAATAAGCAAAGTTTCAGTACCTTGAAAAGTGACGAATCATTCAGTTTACCTTTTTTCATCTTTTTGCACACATATTTGATAAATGTTTCGACCATACGTGAGTTGAGTTAGACATGACCGATAATATAAACTTTGATACGGATTAATGCCATCACAGTGGCTGTGTGGCTGTATGTGCTGATTTCATCAACTATCATTATCATTCTTTAATTTAGCCTGGTGCTGACTATTTCATTGCCTTATCTGGGTGAGCTTTAGCACGGAGATGCCCTGTGGATACAGTACAGGAGAGTCACAAGAATGCCAAAAGTGCTGAAACTGAAGAAGGGTATCTTTCACGAAACTTTTTGGCTAGTGTCATAGTGACACCGAATCTACAGTGGAGGTTATTGCATGTATTCACTTTCCATGGCTAAACTGAAAGCATTCGTTCTGAACAACAGAACTCTGCCTGGTATGTGGTGTGCATCCGAACTGTCGTAAGAAAAGTACATTCAACTGATAAACGTCTGTCCAAAATAGTTCTCACATATTACTTGTTCAGGGGATACCACAGTGTTGACGGCAAATCTAGAGCACTGTTTATTTAGCTTTTCCCTTGCTCTTGATCTCAGGCAAAATGTTGCTTGACACGGCACCGATAAGTGAAATTGATGTGACGTGGAGAGGACCTAACACGATGTGCGAAGTTTTTGTAGAGAAGTGGGGAGGAAATCGAGATAATTGGTTTCAACGTTTCACCTCTTCTGATGGGAGGTTTTGTTACAAGGAACAATTACGCCATTGGCGGAACGGTATAGCTATAAGAGGACTGGTTGTCGAGATTCTTGGCAAGAATAAATGAGCAGTCATTTCCTTACTGACAAGGACTTATAGACTTCGTCTCTGGCCTTGGCGCTGAATGGATACGTGCTCATAAGACTTCGCTCTCAGCAACAACAGCAGACTCCATTAGGAGGGTGAGGTCCAATGGATGAGTGCTCGGCAGAGCGTATCTAGTAATGTAACTGATGGCAGTCAGAAGCGGCGTGACCCATCCGCTCATATTGCACCGATGCTACATGTGAGCGTAACTTGCACCTTCGCCATGTTAGGACCATTGTGAAGTAGAAAATCCGAGTTGTGTCCGCATTCACTTTCTGAGATTCGTCAGTGCGCTCTCAGTTTGGATGGACTTCTTGGTTTCTCCGCTCAGTCACTGTAACTGATGTGTAGGCACGTCGAGTTAAATTTCACAATCTCAGGTATATGAACATGAGCTGATTACCACTCTGATCAAGTAACTTCGCCAACCAATAGTTCACTTATCTTTGTCCCACAGTTAATATTCCGTGCTTGTAATTTATGTGATTGTATGACTTATTTTGATGCTTGTTCATTCTCATCCCTTAATGTAATAAACAAAAGAGTTCACTTGAATCATATTTTAAATCGAATAGACAGCCTCTCTCTGGTCATGTTTTATATTTTTTTATGATAAAATGCGTACTCACAACCTCAAAATTCACTGCTAGGGTCGCAATCTTTCATAGCATTAATCATTCCGTTGTGTACATGTAGTCCAGCATTTTGTCTTAAGTTGTGTCTGCGTCCCAGTTAGTTTCGATACAGTTAACTTGAGCAGCACACACGTAGGTTTGTTAGTTGTAGTTTTGAACAGAACAAGCTTAAATAAAACTTTCGCGAAACATTGTAGAGAAGACTTTCCAACACTGTATGGGCACAATAAATGTAATCTTTGGAACTGAATAATTGTCACTCGCTTCCATGACAGCGATTTCAAAAAGTATGACTTTCTCTATGTCTCTGTCCGTGCTATTGTCATCCCATTTATGTCGTACTTCTCCATATTTACGTCTTAAAGAAGAATAAACTGAAAAGATATAAGTATTTATGGTACTGCTTTGTCCAGTACAACCCAAATCGCTTTCTCCGATAAAATCGCCAGTGTAGGAAATTATATAATATGTATCTAAAGTTACATGTAAAATGTTCTGGTATGTTGCAACGCAATGTTACTACCCACCGTAGCAAAAATTTAAATCTCTACAATTGTTCTCTATAAGGTGGCAGTATCTAAACATACGCTGGTGTGGAAGGGGAGCACTAGAATATAAACATGGCAACATCATTTTAGTGAATTTACAGAATGTTTTACAATAAATGTTCATAACTTTACGATTACTTGATGTGCGGCATTTAAAATCCTATACCTAATAAGAGTGAATCTAAATAACGTTTCTTTTTACTTGTAATCTATATTCTAGTTACTTGGACTGAAATGAACTTGCATACAATCATACTTAACTGCTCTCATTGTTACGTAAATGGTGACTGCTATGTTGGAACTGCAGTCACTGTACAAGAGACAGAGCTATAGCAGCCCCTTAACAAAACTTCTGGAAATATGTTCTGTAGCATGAGTATAGGTGGAAATCTGACGGAACTGGTAGAGTGTTGGCAGAGGTTCGATTTTTATCCGCTGGTGGCCCAAAGATCTTCATATGCGCCTTATTTCCTGGGAGCAAAGTAGTTCACAGGTGACAGAACTGCCTGAGGTGGCTGGCGGTTACATACGATACAATGGCGGACATTTCGTGGAAGCAGGAAGTGGCCCCAGTTGGCGGCAGACATCTGGGGTCTACCACTTGGAAATGAGGAGACACGTGGCCAGTAGATGTGCCAGTATGGCGTCTCCTCTTGAGCTATGCACACACCAAAATGTAATATTAAGTACTTCCATACAAAACAAGGCACTCTAAAGTTAATTTCGTGCACCGTACCAAACATGTGTAACTTATAGCGACTCTGAAATGCATGATGCGATTTACAGACAAATGACCTTGATTTGTGATGGAATACACGCATCCTCGTATTCTGAAATCATGTTTGTCCGGCTTTAGGTGTTCAAGCTGGACAGCTTACCTTGTTAGCGCTTGGAATGCACGCTATAGTCTGTCGTGGTACCCCGCTGCTTGGAAGCGAGCTGTGTCTGCTCCTCCGGAGATATGCAGAACACACAGAAGGTGTAGGCCGCGTCCAACTCGGAGAGCAAATTGACCGCAGCGCCACGGCGGGTGGGCGGGCGAGGCGATAACTAATGCAGGCAATCGCAAGGAGAGGCGAGGCGCTCATACGGCATGCTGACTTACTGCGCAGGCGCCAGCGCGCGATGCACTATGCACGAGCCGAAGGCGTGTTCCGAAGAAGACGAGGCCTTCTGTCCACGTTACGGCCGCAAGCCGCACGCGGAGGAGCTTTCTGGTCTGCGGTTTAGGCCGCCCGGACGAGATGAAGCTGTCACTCCGGGAAGTCGCGCCATAGCTCGTAATTAATGAACGCACGCGAGAGGCCTAATTTTGACGCTGCTCGATTCGAGGGCACACTGACACCTGTGCCAGCATTGCAGCCCCCTCCCCATGAATAACAAATGTCCGCGACGAAGCCTCTGCAAAATGCAACATTGTAGGCCATAGAGTTTCCCAGAGCGGTTGACGATCACGCTGGCCAGGGCAAGTAGACGGTCTCCTCCAGCAGACAACGAGAGAGTATATTAATACTAAACAGGAAAGAATTCTTAATGTTCTGCAAAAGTATGTTTACTTTCCCGGCTGTTTAGGCCATCTATTGAGTGTTGCCAACACAGAAATAACGACGTATGACTTACACACAGATTGTAACAAAAATAATTACATGTGTAATGTTTACGTAGGAAAATATTACATTTTTTGTCACGCAGAAATAGTTACATTAACTAAAAAACGAAAAATAAGTTTTTTAAGTGGAAGTACGTTTAACAACTGAACAAAATGTAAACCGAAAACTATAATTTCAGTCCTGCGTTTCTAACTAAAATTTAATTTAACAGATGGTAAAAAGGAAAACGAGTTTGGTCATACAATAATAAGCTGGAATTGTGTGTCATGTGCTTATTATTTCCAAAAGGACCATGGCCAATATACCCGATTCCACCTAGTTTGTGTGTGATTTTACACACGCTACTCTGTGTCAAGGGTGGGAGTTTGTCATTACTACTGAACAAAAATTTTGAATTCACTATTGTATTATAATATGAGAGACTTTAACTTTTTTGTTGCTTTATTTGGGATAATGCAGCGGTTTCATTAAACTACTGACTGTTTCCTGTTCGCACGCATATAGAAGTATAGTAATTATACGCATTTTGTTTTTCGTATTTTGTTATCAATCAGGGCAGAGCTGTAGCCATTACTTGAAGAAATATATTTAATAGTATGTAGTTTAGTTTGAACGCCAGATTCGGGAAACAGAACAGATATTAGGCACTGCAACATTGAATGGAATGCTATTTGTTGTTGTGTGGATGTTGGGGGCTTGCAGGGATTTCCGTATCTGAGGCTATAGTTTTTCTGTAAATACTGAATAAGTTAACTATGTTAAGGTTCAAAATGGCTCTGAGCACTATGGAACTTGACATCTGAGGTCATCAGTCCCCTGGAACTTAGAATTACTTAAACCTAACTAAACTACGGACGTCACACACATCCATGGCGAGACAGGATTCGAACCTGTGACCGCAGTGGTCGCGCGGCTCCAGACTGAAGCACCTCGAACAGCTCGGCCACAAATGCCGGCAACTACGTTAAGGCCCAAGAAATTTAATGAAGAGCCCTCCATCCCTATTGAGAACTCAAGTTATCCTATTGTATTTAATTTTAATGGTACTAGTCCACAAACACAGCACATCATCCACAAATGTGTTCCAAGACCTAATTTTTCAACACACGAATTCTTTCTGCGAGAGATTTCGTTCGAAGCCGTCCATGAAAGATTCAGGTGGTATAGGACATATAAGAGAACCCGCAGGTAACGCATCATAAGGATGAGTTCTGAAACTGGAAAATAATTCCGTTTTACATACATTTCAGTAGGAGCGATTCTGTCGTGAAATTCCACGGGATTTACTTTGGATGTGTGGGAAAGATATGTTAATATGTTTATATACTCAAACATCTGTAAATAAGATAGTAATGGTAAACGGTACTAGTTTAGATCTGAGTGGAATGTGTATATCTTTAGTTTTGTCAACAAGGGCTTTGGAATTTTTGATACTGAGCTCAGGATTAAAATTAGATTCTAGTTCTTTCGCCAATATGAAACAAGGAGGAGAACAGGGTGACACTAATGGGTTTTGACGTTCAGTAATCACCAAGTTGACGAAAGCTGGATCGTGGGGAAATAAACATAATTTTGTAGGACGTTAGGAAGTGTTTCCACATTTTCTACCAAGCACGAAGGGAAAATTGAGTTAAGGTTATGAAGAGCATTTAGTTAATCAATTTGCCTAAATTTTGCTAACAAATCTTAAAGCCTGGTTTACACATAGACATTGAAATGTGTTCGTAATTATTTTTAGTTATTATCTGTTCTGCTGAAAGACGCATGGAAATTTGTGAAGGAGCATCTCTGATAATAACAAAATTCTAATTGTAAACAAAAAGGAACAGAAATTAATTGCTCTTACTACAAATCGTAAAGAAATCAGTTCTCTAGTAGCTGACAGTGAGTTTTAAAATATTCTCTAACAACTCCAAACAAATGTTCTCCAGTGCTCCTGCAATAGACAACTTACCTATCTTACCGGTGCAACTACGTGATCAGCAACATGCCAAAAATAATTGAAAATCAATACTGTGATCCATGCAGGGTGCAATGCGTGGTCAGAGTAACTGCAACACACTATAACGGCTCTTCTTCTTGATGATTTGGTTTGGTTCGTAGTTAGCCTCGGCTAAAACTCGGCGACAGTCGGTAGAGTGTTGAGATCGTTATCAAGTTACGAAGACGACGTTACACAAAATAACAGTGCTGAACCGAAATGTCGACGTGCGTGAGATATTTTCTTCACCAGGAATCGTAATTAATCGTTAGTGTTCGATGTTTAACTGATTAATGATGAAATGTTAATGATAAAACCAATACAGTCACATCCACAACATATTCCCTACAAGCTGGTCGTACTTTTAAGTATCTAAGAAATCGTAACTGTGGCTTGTTATTTGAGTCAAAGATTCTACACAAGCGCTGAGCGCTACAGTCAAATATTATCGCTGCGCGTTATTATTACTCGGGAGTTTCATGACAATAATTTGATAGAATTTTAAATCACAAATGCGCGACTTGGCACGAGAAGGTGTTTTATTGTACAATATCAGTCACTTCCTCACCGAGCCTTGAGAAGAAAACTTTCCCAGGTGTTGGGGGATTTAAATTATATGCTTCGGACCTATCACTGAAGTTCCATGAGCCACTGGCTATTATGAATGAAAACTGTCTATCGGTGTTCGTTGCCTAAATCACTGTATAAGTAATGTTTAGTTCAATTATCTAGTTAGAAGTTCACTTTATTCTAGTAGGTAAAAGTCCTCCGTTCGAATTATAATGCCGTGATATTTGAAGTCAGAAGATCGTATTACTGCGTCATAATAGATCGCAATTATTCAATCTCAAAAACAATCTAAGCGCGCCTACATGTACGAGCATTCAAATATATGACCTGCTTCGGCTAACTGTCGTAACGTAGTGACAATGCATTGAATTATACTTAGTCATTACTCACAATTCCCAAAGAGTACTCACACGGAGTATTCTTTGGGATCGTTGATACTACTTTGCGATTTATTGTGATTTTGATTTTAATTTTACTGAAATTTAATCTTTCTGTCGTAGACTGCTAAATTGTCGAGTCTTAGATTCCAGATTTCATTACTTGTTATTGTCCTAATAATAGTGATAAACGGAACTTCGTTCGCTTATTCACTTTTCTGGGAATTTGGGACTTGGAGGGAGATCTTTGGGGTATTGGGAGCTAATTTTTTATTTTTATTTCTCGTCCGAGGAATTGGCATTACAACCTACTGCCAGATTTTTTTCATGTATATATAGAGATTGAATGATCAGGAGGGTTTCGGTCAACTAGCCTTAAGCGGTATAAAAAATGAAAGAAACCAATAAAGACTTTAATTACTAATTTCACAAAATAGATTCTTTAAGGACTGACACACTTCATACATACTTTAATTATTCCACAATGTGTATACTCGAAGAATACGTCCCTGGTCACAACATAAATATTAATATTACTCTCTGTGCATGGATACACAAATCTGACAAAATCCGTCCAGTGCGCAAGCAAGCAACAACTATGTGGAACAAACCTAAATCATCAAAAATCCGCCGTTAAAACTTTGCGTCAGCACGTCTCTTACAGATTTATTCGCTTGGCGCCGGCAGCCCTAGCTCGGATTGCTGGGCCTGTCGCCGGCCGCTTCTCACCTTTCCGTTGATGACAAGCTTCAAACACATTGACTTTCGCGCGCTTTTAATTTTCCTCTACTTTGCCGTATCGTTCCACAAATTCTAATTTTCTTTTCAAGTAACTTCTCTACAAGTTCTACACTGTTATAATCATTATCCATGCTGAGGTGATGCCAGTTTCCATCAGAAGGTGTCAATAGTTCACTCTCTGTTTTTGCCAAAGGTTGTCCAGCGCCGGAATATATCTTGAATGAGGAAATGTATACTGTACTCGAATCACACGGCATCCGAATGAGTATGCCGTATTTGGTTCAAAAATTGTTCAAATGGCTGTGAGCACTATGGGACTTAACTGCTCTGGTCATCTGTCCCCTAGAACTTAGAACTACTGAAACCTAACTAACATAAGGACATCACACACATCCATGCCCTAGGCAGGATTCGAACCTGCGAGTGTAGCGGTCACGCTGTTCCAGACTGTAGGGCCTAGAATCACTCGGCCACTGCGGCCGGCCCATATTTCGTAATTTTCGACGGAATGTAAACTTTAAAATTTAATCGTCCACGCCACAGTATCATTCCTTCATCAATTGAGATGTTTCTTTAAACTTTTTGGGAAAATAATCAGTTACGAATTGCTCTTTGACAAGCCTGTAGGCATTATCCGGTTTATTGTTGCTGTCGGAAAAATGTAAAAATGATAATATTTGTCTGAATCGGTCGTGGGACATAGTTTTGCGTAATATTGCTGTGTCCATCAACGAACTCGTTGACCAATAATCATCAATTCTTGCTTTTTTTTTACAGCTACCATAAGGATAGCAAGTCCAAACGGTTTCCTAAGTTCGAGTTCTGTAACGTTGACCAATTTGGGATTTTTTTTTTTTTGAAGCCAGTTTCCTTCTATTGCAATTTTGACTGTAGTACTTGTTGGTTTCGTTTCTAATATATTCAAGTAGATCGTTCCCAATGAGTAATTCTACAATGTCCTCTACGCTGTGTGTATGTTTGGGAAATATGTTTGGACCTGGGGATCCTTCAAAATGATTATTGGTCCTCGGCAATCGACGTCTGACAACTGTGCACTGTCTGCTCCGTCTGGTTCAGCCGAATCAGTTGGAAACCATAGCGCTCGCCGAATTCTTCTTGAACGTATTTCACTGTTGTCCTACGATTCTGTTTCACTTTCATTTTTTGTTGTTGTATATATAGAATATCTTTTTCCCAATCAGCCAAGTCGTCGGGAACGTCAGACAAGGCGTCCCCGCATTCTTCGTAAATAATGTAATTGTCTCTTTCGTCTACCATGATGATAGGGCAGAAGTACTTATAAAAACAAACAAAAACTTGTTGGCGTGTGTAACTTATTGTTACCTCAACAAAACACCAACAGAATGCAAAAGATACTAAAGTGCTGTCGTCGGCCACTGCGCGATACTGGGCTCACGTCACCACTGTGTTGTCGTCTGCCTCTGAGCGATACTATGCAGACGACACCACTGTGGTGTCGCCGGACGGCAAAGTGTTTAATACCAAAGACTCCCACGCCGCTAGTAGCACGAACACGGCAGGCTGCGACCTCTCATGTCACGCGGCTTCTCTCCACCGCACGCTGCGTCCGACCACTTCTCACTCCTGTCAACAACTGTTCGCTCGCTACTACTAGCAATAATTGTGTCTCAGTCTCAGAGTCTGCGTATGCACACCACAGAGAATCATTAATAAACTCTGCGAAGATGTATGAACGTCCACCTATCAGCATTAAGTGTAACACAAAGAACTTTGCCAAGACCATCACTAGGAGAGACGCAAGCACAGGTGGTCGCTTACGGCTGGAAGCAAAGAAAGGGTGGTACAGGGATGTATTAGCAGACAATCAAACTGTTTACATTAAATGTACTCGCAATTGCAAATATTGACAATGATATAATGATATGACGACTGTGAAAATTTCTGCCAGACCGGAACTTGAAACCGGATTTCCCGCTTATCGCGAGCGGTCACCTTACCCTTTTTTTCGACTTTTTTAATGCTCTACCAACTTTTCTTCTTTTTTTGATTGAAAAAAAGGGAGGTTTTGACTGCTTTATGGCAAAAACGAGTACTGCATTTCTTCTGCCTCTTGTATACGGAAACGGAACAATAAAACAACTGAATCGCCCGGAAATCTAACTCGGGCTGCCTACCAAGTCCAGAGATTTTTTTTTAGGGAGGGTGAGGGGAGGGGGAGAGGGTAGCAGAGTCAGCGGCAGGCTGGAGGAGGCAAGGCGGGTAGGGGTCAAATTCCGAGTCCTACCACTTAAGTGCACCACCACATTTTATTTTAATTTTTTATATAAGAAGCAACAAAAGCAACGACGCCATCCTCCAAAAATTACGTCGCTAATGTGAACTAAAAAGAGCCATCTTGCCCGCTGGGATCGCCTTATCGCAGCGGTCGACCAGTAAGAAGCGGTCGTCATTGCCATGGACATCACCAGTCTTCAACCGTCGTATCGTCCGGGGCCGCTGCACACAGACTGTTTCTGTTACCGTAGAGAAATCGTGGAAACATCACGTCTGCAAGACAATTTCTTCTCACACCCAGCACACCCCAGATGAGTGATAGGTCCATGAATGACTAATCCAAATAGTTAACAAAAAGATTCCGGTATTCCGTTATGTTCGTTAATTCCAGGAACTCGTCGATCATGTATTGCCACAAATCGAGGTCTACTTTTCGCCGTCGCGGTACATGTAGTGTATCGCTATTCCTTGTACCCAACTGACCGCATTCATCCAGGTCAGCGGAAAATAGACAGCTCCGGGATGAAAAAGTTGCAGGGGCACAATCGAAATATAGCGGCAGCGTATCAGTAAACCAGCATCTGGCCGTTCAGTTTCCAGCCCTCGAGCGCTATGTAATAAAAATGGGGGGTTCCTATTTAAAAAAAAAAACTCAGTTGATATCTGTTTTACCTATGACAGCGCCATCTAGCGGGCCAACCATAGCGCCATCTTTGTAGTTTATTCGTTTGATGCTTATTTCGTGATATATTTGGCTTGGCTACGATCAATGGATCAATGGATCGCTTAAAGTGGTAAACACATTAGTGTCGCCTCCGAGGCAGATTTGATCAGCGTGAATGGACGCCATTACCGTAGATTTGAGCCTCTCACGGAGGATGCGTGTCAACAGCTTGTACTCGGTCACTGTCAATGGGCGAAAATCAAGCGGGCAACAGCCTCCTCCGGGTTTGGGCACCGGAATCGAGGGCCCTCAGTGAATTCAGTTGGTACCTGAAAATCTGGTTCAGGAGTTGTCTGTACATCCTGACCCACACTGTTTTGTAAAATTCAAGAGGGAGTCCGTCAGGGCCTGGCGTTTTGTTGGCAGCACCGCGCAACACAGCCTCTCGTAGTTCTTCCAAAGTCACCTCCCACATCTTGTGGGTTCCGACAGACGGGTAGGTCAGATAGGACGTCGCTTATTCCTGCATCCATGTTGTACTCTCCCTCGTAGAGAAGTGTATATGAGTGAGTGAACGCTGCAACGATGTCCATTTGAATCCTCCGTGTCGACTTCAGTAATGTGCCTATTCTTGCGTCTTCCCCTGGCTTGCGTCACATGCTGGAGGGAAGGTCGTTCTCCGATCATCTGACGTCCTCACTCGCACCTGCAGCCCAGCTGCCACTGGCATCTGCAGCCCCGCGACACGTACGGCTGTGATACGTAGCAACAGTACGTTGCCGTGGTGTTCTGCCGATTGTTGCTCCGGCGACGGCCGTTGCGCAGCCAGTTCGCGGAGAGTAGTGAAGTAGAAACCAGTGATCGCAGTATACCAGCGCGCTCTGTCTCGTCCATAGCTGGCTAATGTTCGGCACAAGGCGGGTTTGGTGCACTGTAACGACCTCTGAAGTATGGAACCGTAGGCGAGTAGTCACCGGTGGCATTTGCTCCATGTGGACTTGATTTCGTGTCTGCAATTTACCTCATCAAGAAGGGCCACACTGAGATGCCACGGAACCTCTTCTTCGTTGGACGCGTTGGAGGGAGAGGGTGATAGTACACACATTCGCTAGGCGATGCTTGAACGCTGCCGGCCACATCTCAGCGTCGACAACTGCCGATTGCATGCCGGGTGTGACGTAGACTCGATCCAAACGGCTCGCGGAATTACTAGTAAAGTAGGTGTATGTCTTCCGGTCGCCGTGTTGCATGACCCAAGTGTCCAACAAAGTGATTGAACTGCTGGGCAGGTGGTGTACTGCGGTACCTGGTCGGATGGTCTGAGCACGCAATTGAAATCTCCGTCAACTGCCAAGTGGTGGGCATTGCCCTGGAAGAGCAGAGCTACGTCTTCGGGAAAACAGATGTGGCGTTTTCTCCCGTCGGTTCCGGAAGGAGCACAAAGGTTCACTAGACTAACTGTACCAACACAGAGTGCGACCCCTCTGGCCGACGGTAAATAGGATACATCAGTTGCCATCAGCAGAACAGCCGTATCTCCTCCGCCACATCTGAAGGCAAAATGTATGCGTCATATCCGTAGGTATCGATACAGAGTTCTGATCGTACTCCTCGAAGGAAAACAACATCCAGATCCGCAACTCGTATCTTGCAGCATACGGGTCTTGAGAGCAGAAGTAACGCCGTTGACATTGATCGTGACGAGGCGGTGTGTCTGTTCCATCACGCCGTGAGGGAGGCTGGAGGGGAGGGAGGGTGTCCTTGGTATTACATGTGGGTAGTAGTTGTGGTGTGGAGCGTTTAGGGCGTAGAGACACGAAGCGACGGCTGTGGGTCATGCCGGCCTAGGCGTCTGTCGCCGTCATCATAGACGCTGCCAGCGGCATCGGTGTATCGTCAGCGTCCTGAAACACATCCTACATCTCCATCTCCTGCACCCAGTCTCCCATGGACGCCGATACGAGTGAATCTCGTTGTCGTGGGTGCAACCCCGGGGTCGGGGCTTCGGTGATCTCCCGCATCCTCACAGTGGGCAGACCCCCTGTTGCGGGCGAAGACGTCGAACCGTGTGGTACGTTATAGTATCGCACGCGTGGGTCGGTTTATCGGCTGACGCACCTCGTCATACGTCCTTGCTGTCTCGGGCTGTTCTACTGTGTCGGTTGTTATGCGCCCTTTCTTGTTGCTATGGCAGTTTCTGTTTATGTTGTCTCTCCTCTGTCTCTGGCTCAGGGCAGGGTGAGGACGTGGCATCCTGTTCTTCAGATGCCGCTTTTCGTTGTAGCGGTGCGCCTGGGCTCTACGAGAGGGCATCAATCGATACTCGAAGACGCTGGGGGCTCCTGAGGAACTATGTCAGGGCCCTCCAAGGCTTGCACCAATACAGAATGGTCGTCATGGACAGCTGACCTCTCCCGTCTCGCGCCGCAACATACGTAATCGGCATCGGCGTCTGCACGAGACGGCGTTGCAGGCACACGGTACGCACGTGTCCTACCTGTCCACATCCGGAGCAGGTCCTCGCCTGACCGTCGTAAATAATCATCGCCCTGCAACCAGCGATCTTGAGAAAAGAAGGTATATGGCGTTGCAGTTCAATACGGACCTGTCGCACCAAGTTAAGGACAGGGTAAGTTTCGAAGGTCTTCCACCGAGCGAGGTGGCGCAGTGGTTAGCACACTGGACTCGCATTCGGGAGGACGACGGTTCAAACCCGTCTTCGGCCATCCTGATTTAGGTTTTCCGTGATTTCCCTAAATCACTTCATGCAAATCCCGGGATGGTTCCTTTGAAAGGGCACGGCCGATCTCCTTCCCCATCCTCCCCTCACCCGAGCTTGCGCTCCGTCTCTAATGACCTCGCTGTCGACGGGACGTTAAACACCAATATCCACCTCCTCCTCGAAGATCTCCCACTATTCGGCCGTATGGCCGAGAACTGTGTGATGGGGTCGAAGAGCAAGGGTCACCAAATCTGCAGGAACTTTATATGGTAACTCAAACACGTGCGATTTTGTATTCCCAGCCCAGCGCGTTCAAGTGTTACCACACCCAAGTTTCCATCACAGTGGCAGAACCTATAACCTTCCGTCGAGCGTCTGAGACGCTTGTCACAGCCTCATCGTCAGTGAACTTAAGATATACAACGCTGGAGACTATAGATATGTGGATACCGAGCAGCTCTTTCGGGTCGACATGTATCACGTGAGGTAAAAATCCCTCTACTTCGTGGACCTTGGTTCTAGTGTACGTAGTGTCGAACTGCAGCTTGATCGAGGCTTTCCGATGCAAAAGAACCATCGGATGTAAGGAACGTAACTGTAACAGCCGCGCGGGGTTAGCCGACGGTGTTGGGCGCTGCAGTCATGGACTGTGCGGCTGGTCCCGGCGGAGGTTCGAGTCTTCCCTCGGGCATGGGTATGTGTATTTGTCCTTAGGATAATTTAGGTTAAGTAGTGTGTAAGCTTCATCAGTCAATGAAGTTAAGGAATTCTGCTACCTAGGCAGTAAAATAACCAATGACGGACGGAGCAAGGAAGGCATCAAAAGCAGACTCGCTATGGCAAAAAAGGCATTTCTGGCCAAGAGAAGTCTACTAATATCAAATTCCGGCCTTAATTTGAGGAAGAAATTTCTAAGGATGTACGTCTGGAGTACAGCATTGTATGGTAGTGTAACATGGACTGTGGGAAAACCGGAACAGAACAGAATCGAAGCATTTGAGATGTGGTGCTATAGACGAATGTTGAAAATTAGGTGGACTGATAAGGTAAGGAATGAGGAGGTTCTACGCAGAGTCGGAGAGGAAAGGAATCTGTGGAAAACACTGATGAGGAGAAGGGACAGGATGATAGGACATCTGCTAAGACATGAGGGAATGACTTCCATGGTACTAGAGGGAACTGTAGAGTGTAAAAACTGTAGAGGAAAACAGAGATTGGAATACGTCAAGCAAATAATTGAGGACGTAGGTTGCAAGTGCTACTCTGAGATGAAGAGGTTAGCACAGGAAAGGAATCCGTGGCGGGCCGCATCAAACCAGTCAGTAGACTGATGACATAAAAAAAAAGCTTAGGGACTGATGAGCTTAGCAGTTAAGTCCGATATGATTTCACACACTTTTGAACATTTGATTCGTACCTGTAACACTAACCACTAGCGCGGTAGCGCAGTAAACAACAACACACCCAGAAACGCGACACGGAACGGGCGACTGATTTGGCTGTCCCTGCACGGTTTACGAGCAAACCCCAACTTCCATGTATCATCAACCGCAAGGGTAAAACCTGTACTCGTACATCCATTATATGTGTTGGCGTACAGGTGAGTGTTTACTGGAACGTCGCTTGCCCGGTGTCGGCGGATAAATGAGATATTGCAGTGTCTGTATTATTCTGAATTACGATGCAAAAGACTTCTCATCGTAATTCAGAATAACATCGGCACTGCAATATCTGTATCGTAATCAGATTATAGATTAATGACTCATTGACAATAAACAACCCACCAGTACATCCATAATCTCTCTTTGCATTTTATTTCGAGTCCTTTGGAAATTCTACCGTTATTTGAACCGCTAATGAAGTTTCCGAAACAGATTTTGGCTGGCGTAGTTTTCAATGCATTTATTATTTATGGGAGTGTGATTCAGATCTCCGACTCTATCCAGCTCTGTAATACAGGTTTCTTTTTTTATATCTTATTCAGTTTTTAAATAATGGCATCCACTCTTTATGGGTCGCAGCTTTTTCTGGAAATGCAAACATTACTCCGGTAAATGAAAGTTCTTCCCTAACGTAAAATCATGTTCCAAGATGCTACATGGTCATGTGCCTAGAAACTAACATTTCATTGAAATTTGAAAGCGGTGCAACCGACAAGGTACTGTCAGTACAGTCTTTAGTCGTCTGTCTGTTACATTATTACTCTGTTACACGCAAATAATCAGTAAGTAAAACAAAATCAAGTAGAAGTATTAGCAAAGTTCAGTTAAAAGTTGTATACATTTTAGAACGGATGATGTTGGAAACTAAAACAAATTTCCATGTTCGAAATGACTAAAACTGTTAAGACTTCCACGAAACTGAGTTAATTTTCAGGTACCCATATTCCATAGTAAATGACCTTCTTCTCTGTCGAGGTACAAATGATGCGCGACCGGGGTATCATGGCTTTACCGTACAAACGTTATACAACGGGTTTTAAAAATATCTAGAATTTTAATTCACATAAAATTCTGTAACTGAAGAACTACTGGTAACGCGAAATAGCTGTCATGTATTACAAAGCAATAACACGTGGAGAGCTCGAAATATTTGTAAGTGATGGATAACCTCACGTATAGAAACAACATAATCTGCAAAAAATAACGGAAACTGCTTATAGCGGTTTCTGGTGCACTTCCTTTATTTTGGTTCTAAAATCAGTCAGTAGACTTATGTGTTAACCAAAGAACAATACGTTTTCCTTGGTGCACTGTCATCTGGGTGCGGGCACTGATGACGGCGCAGTTGAGCGCCCCACAAACCAAACATTACCAACTCTCCATGCCACGAGATGAATCCCACTGCTCCTCGCCACATTCTGTCACGAGAGTGTGCCTTCGTTGAACTTTGGCTCGCTCACGCTACCTGCTCTTCCTCCATTTACTTCAGATTTTTACACGTTAATCTAATAAACGTTCAGGAAATGATGTTAGCAAAAATCTCGGTAAATTCTCGACCACTGGCCTTTAGATTTTTAGGACACTCTAATAAATATTCATAAGGTCGTAGGCTACATGTTTGTTCAGACAACACTGTACAGGTTTTCTGTCCAAACTGTCTGCGAGAAAGAAATTGCCGTACTTTGCTCTCCCGTAAAGACGTGTGGTTTTGTTTTCTTTCCCGCAATCACTTATAACTACCATTAGAAGCTGTTTTCTCCCATACTTATTCTTTCTCATGATATATTTCTAGACAAAAGTTGTATACACAACTATGTGTTGTTTCGTTTTCCTCTTAGTGGCCGGCTGCCACAGAAAATATAAAAGTCATATTTACGGCTCATAATTACATCGCAATGTGAAGTTACAAGGAGGCATAAGATCGAAAAGAGAGGGAGGAAGAGATGGAGAGTTGGGGGAGTGGGGAGGTGATGGACAGGGAGGGTAGGGGGTGAAGTAGATTAAGGCGTATGTTCAATTTCCGTATGTATTTAGCAATTGCGAGGCATTGCCAGTTTCTCTAGTATTTTATAAATTCTACCAACGAACTGAATGATATCTCGCAGAAAAATTTAATCTCGTACACCTTCACAGTAGTTGTCATTTTTCAAGCAACTTATCAGCACCAATTCGTGGCAGTGGGTAGCTCAGCTGAGGCGAACGTAAGCGAGAAAGCTAACCATCAAATTATAGTTTCTACCCTGAAAACAGTAAACAGTCGATGCATCGGCTCGAAACTGCTGTGATGAAACTGCATTCGCCATAGTCAGCCAGAGAGTTACGAGCGAATCTCTACTCGTGTACACAGCCGTATCCATCAGGCTGTAACTACTCCCTGGAGCAATGAGCAGTTAGATGTGTCAACCCTAAGTTACAGGACGGTTAACGGTGAGTGAGGACACACCGCCGCTTTGATCACGAACGTATCATACCGCTGACTGCCACACGCCGGATGTTTACCTGAGCACAGCGCATAGCAATGACTGTTTAGAATCGACCATACTGCTTGCTAACACGCATAGATATTATACTTTTACATATATATTTTTCAGTCTTATTGCAATTTAGATTAAAAATAACAATACTGATAGATCACTGTCTTCATTCAACTACCCAATTATAAGCAAAAATAAAAGGGTCATCAGAGAAAATACAGACAGAAATTCAGTACACTGTACTACATACCGGATTAACGTGATGAACTGACGAAGAAAATTCATTCCAAATAAGCAAGTACACAGGCCTGGCATTCAGGAGGCTCATGCCACAACGACAGTCTGTTGGAAGATCAACTCACGCCATGTCAACTCAGGAGCTTAGATCCAACCACGTAGAAGCGCCTCTTCTGCATCGGTGGAGCTCCGACCCCCATGGTCGGGTTTCCGCAGTGCACTTGACGAGAGGGAGGGTGTATTTAAGACGCCACCCAGCGGAATTGATATCATTCATCTGGAACACCTGAAGACGGCGATAAGTTAACTTGCCGAAATATCACTCCGTTAGGCCGACACTAGCCGGCTGAGTACCCAACAACATTAAACAAATTAAATTAAATCGGTAGCTGTTGTGTTATTTCTAGACATATCAAGCTCTTCGGCAATTCTGTGGCAACTCAAAATGTCAAGATAACAGCAAAGAAGTAAATCCTTGACCAGAGTTCACATTAATAAGTTTCAGAATCTTCCTTCTTTTTGCCATCTGGCCAAAAACCCCTTTTTGAAATCTGTCTATCTAGAGCTCTTCCCCAGAAGACCACGCTATTTAAACTTCCCACAAGAGAGTTAAATAACGCTAATTTTGGGCCCAGCAGTGGATCAATCGGTGGGGTAATCACAAAATTTCGTTAATTATGCACAGGGATGAAATTCAAAGGTATGACAAATTCCTGAGTTTATTGGCACAAACTAATTTCGTCAAAAGAATTGCCAAGTAAGTCAGTGAACGTTACTCCTGATAAAACAACAACAATAATAATAATAAAAACAAAGTTAGAAAGAAATTGAAGGGACATGTGGTTGGCAAAAGGAAGCACTCATGCGATGGTAAGTTCAGCACTCTAACACATTTAATTTTAATTTACTCATATCAGCTACTGGACATGTGTGATTGCCTTCATGCCTCAAATATAAGTGAACCTCCTGTGTGATAGTGCGAACAGAATACCATGGCCGGTATATGCGCAGAGGGCAGGGCACGTATGGGAGAGCGGCAGTGGTGGGGGCTGCGGGCAGGTGCTGTAGGGGAAATGCCGAGCACTGGAGGGGAAGTGCACATCTAAACTGAAGCTTACACTCGTATTTTTCGTTAAAATTAAGTGGGGCCCCTTCATACGCACACTTGCTTGGTGACCATTCAAAAAGATCCGTCACCGTTAATTTATTTAGTGTCAGAAAGAACTCCCCCGAAAATGCAGTTATTTATTTTCGTCTGGTTTGTTAACCATTTGTAACTTTCAGAGAAACGTCACGAGTGGGGAATTCTGAATAAAAACTATACATTTTAGTTACTGCATGTCAAAATCTGCTTCTTTTGCCAAAATTCAGTGAAGTTTACATCTCACTAACATTTTGTGCAGAAGCATTTACGGGAGCGTCCACCCCCCGGTAGCTGAGTGGTCACCTTGACAGACTGTCAATCTTGAGGCCCAGGTCCCGGCTGGGTGGGAGATTTTCTCCGCTCAGGGACTGGGTGTTGTCCTAATCATCATCATCATTTCATCCCCATCGAAGCGTAGGTCGCCGAAGTGGCGTCAACTCGAAAGACCTGTACCAGGCGAACCGTCTACCCGACGGGAGGCCCTAGCCACACGACATTATTGTTATTATTTGCACTAGACTTCTGAAACAGTGGTTTATTAAGTGAGGCACTGAGGAAAAATAAGGTCAGCATTTTATAAAAAGGCTCATACTCGGTACGAAATAAACGTTTAATCACTTCACTTATGTTGTTCCAAAAGCCATAGCTGTTGAAGGCCCTTACAAATTACATTCTTTCATCGGAAAAGTCTGTAGTTAGTGGAATAAAATGGTACAAAATGAAGTTTTGCGTAATAACCTTGCGCGCCGGCCGCGGTGGTCTCGCGGTTCTAGGCGCGCAGTCCGGAACCGTGCGACTGCTACGGTCGCAGGTTCGAATCCTGCCTCGGGCATGGATGTGTGTGATGTCCTTAGGTTAGTTAGGTTTAAGTAGTTCTCAGTTCTAGGGGACTGATGACCACAGCAGTTGAGTCCCATAGTGCTCAGAGCCATTTGAACCATAATAACCTTGCGGCAAAATACTCTCCTCCTTCTGCGCTATAATTTGCCAAAATCTCGTTTCGATATCTCAACTCGTTCATGAAATATGAGAAGTGTTGTGAGTATTTCATTCTGACATTATCACTGACTACGTCAGATTAATTTTCTCAAGACTAGTGAGAGATAGAAACCTCCACCAATGTCTAAAGAAAAATGCAATAAGTTAGCTAAGTTTCGTTCGCAGCAACACATTACGTAATATGCATCAAACGCAATATCATAGTGTCCTCTATTTTTCATTCCACCCTTTTTGGAGTTTCCCACAGTGTCTTCCCTCTGCGTATGTATCACAGTAACTATGACTATTAACGGAATGATAGACACATCGTAATGAACATGACAAGTACAGTAAACACGAACGTGATTCTGCCATTGCCACCTGCCGATAGGTGGCGAACGTTGGTCGGCCTGCCCTTCTGAACAAACGAATGAACTCGTCCAGTGCTTCGGGCGAAAAATCGTCACTGCACACTGGCCACCTATTCAGCGTGACCTATAGCTTGCCAACCCCAGTAGCCACGTAGAACCTAGCTGTGGAATTATTGACGGTTGTTAAATTCATCACAACCTATATCGCCGGTACTGTCAGTAAATCGCAGCATCGTTGGACTGTGAATGCGGTGGATGCGGGAGGCGCGGATGTCTCGCTAGGGGCGGTGTGTGGGCACCGCTGCTGCCTCGCCGTCGGACGAGGTCTGACCCAGAAGTCTCCTGGCCACATCTCTACCTCAACTGTCATGATCTCAAGGCGTCCCAGCTGCGTGCGGAACCCTAAGTGTCTCTAGAGTAAGGCACGAATTGACTGCTGTAAACAGAGGCCCAAGTGTCCCCTCTGAAGTCTGGCCTGAAGTCACTCTCCTCAATTTAAAATACGAAGTTAAAAACGCATAGCGCATCAGATATCAAGCATCAATTGCCGATCAGAAAATAACATTTCTGTTGCACCAATCAAAAACTTAGGCAGACGCCTCAGTACTCTCCTCACAGTAGTAAAAATACACCCCTTCCAACCAAGCGTATTGAAACTTTATTCCAGAAACTTACGTCTAAAAATTTTTTTCTTCATGATACTTTAGCCAATCCAGACGTATGTTTGGTGGCTTCTGCGCTCTGCTTTCTACCGACGGAACACAAAAAGAGAAAAAAGGAAAGAGAAGGGAAAAATGTTGGGCTAGATGCCGAACAGGCAGCCAGCCATATGACCGCCATTCCCAAGGGCTACCTGCGTCTTTTAGAAAGCTTTCTAGATCGGTATTTTCTAGATCGTTGCCTCCTGCAAAAAGTTTTCCCTTAAGAATTAGCCCGCCGGAGTGGCCTAGCGGTTCTAGGCGCTACAGTCTTAAACGGAGCGACCGCTACGGTCGCAGGTAAGAATCCTGCCCCGGGCATGGGTGTGTGTGATGTCCTTAGGTTAGTTATGTTTAAGTAGTTCTGAAGATAAGTCCCATAGTACTCGTAGCCTTAACAATGTATCAAACAGCTGGGCATCCTTTTCGCCGAATAGTCTTTCCGCCAGGGAAACGTTTCGCTGACATTCTTAGCCGGGACATGTCGCACACAAAGCGAGATCGCGCACTGGTCAGCACGCTGGATTCGTTTTCCGGAGGACGTCGGTTCAAACCCGCTCCAGTCATTGAGGTTTAGGCTTTTCGTGATGTCTCTAAATCACTCCAGGCAAATGCCAGGATGGTTCATTTGAAAGGGCACGGCTGACTTCCTTCCCCATCCTTGCACCATCCGAGCTTGCGCTCCGTCTCTAACGACCTCGATGTCGACGGGTCGTTAAACTCAATATTCCTTTCGCGTAGAGCTCAGGCTGACAAAATCTCCAAGAAACCGATAGAGGACAGTGCACGGCTACGTCAGCATTCGGCCTTTCCCTCCCTGAATCCAGCATCCGAGGCCGACCCAAAGCAGGGGGATTGGTACGGTTCTTCTTTTGGACTGCCTTTGCTGCTATTCGGCTGGCGCAGGCCACAGATATCGCCTTAGCCCATACAAAGTCCATGTAACGGAATATCAAAAAAGTTTCTAGATCGAACAAGAAAGAAGAATTCATCTATACGACCACTGTTGTTGTATAACAACTGAAATTAAATGTGCGTTTCCTCTGTCTTCCTGATTTCGATTGGATTTAATTTGAAATGTAATCGACTTTGATATCAAATTTCCGCTAATCTGCTCATAAAAATATGACCAATTTTCATAATAACGTGGCGCTGGAATGAAAAGAGGCAGGGCGTTCTGTTTTGACGTATTCTGTTTTAGTTTAGAAAATTTTTATACATTCATATTCATGAAAATTACAAATCGGGCTGAATATTTATGACTAAAAACGCACTACAAATTACACACAGTTACAAAAGGTGGAGCCCTTTTCCAGATGCACAGTAATAACTTAACGTTCTACTGTCGTTTCCACAGACGTGCCAGTTACTTATGAGGACTCACAGGTTTTGGATCTCTGATGTTGTCCATACATCGTGATGCTTACACTCAGTAAAATGGTTCTATCCGGAACAGGCTGATCAAGCTCGAGTATTCACCTGTGGGAAGACTGGCGCCCAGAGGCACAGCTGGGCTCAACGTTTAGCCAGCTGCTTGTCTTCACGGCTGTATTGCACAGGCTAAGTGCACGCAGGTGGGGGTGGCCAAACGCCTTGCGCACAGTGTCGAATGCGCGCTACAGGTCACCAGGTGGGCAGCCAATACAGCCGGCACCTGTCCAACGGCAAGCTGATGTCTACCCGTGTATATGAGTATACGCCGTAGAGGAGTACTGCCGCAGTCGTATCTAGAACAAAGCAGACAGAAAAATCACGAAGGGTAAAGGATGGAAAGTCGCAGGCAAAAAAATAACAATGCGGAAGAATATTAGGGCTGGTGGTGGATTGTGCTCATCCGGTACGACAGTTCACGCATTGGAACAAGGATACTGTAGTAGTGGTAAGTTACTACTTTTACTGTGCTCGTACGATGTATCCTGCTCCAAGCGTTTTTATTCTTAAGACACGCCAAACGTATTCCCGGCGAAGCCAGTTAGCTTATAAATTCGAGGCATCAGTGTCGTAGGTGTGTTGTTTTGTCTGAGTTTTGAATGTTATCAGCTTCCTTGTTCCATAGGCTTCATGAAAGCAGCTGTTAGTCATGTTTGCTGATGAGCAGAGGCTCACCGACATCGTCTTCTTCTTGTAATATGAATGTTTTAATTAGCCACAAGTGGTTACGTTACCCTAGAAGATACTGCTTCTAGCCCGTTGTGATCGTAATTCACCACATTCTAAACTGATGAGTTATCGAATGTTCCGAATTCCTGAAGAGTCGTGTGGCGACTTTCTTGAATACCTCCACAAGAGGCACGAGGCATGTATCTGTCATGCTGTATTGCTCATCCTTTATGACAACATAGCATTTAAACTTTGTGTTTAGAATCGCAGACGTCCTCTTTATACTTCTGGAGAACCTCTGTCCATCCGTTTTGCAGCGGTTGTGGTTGATGAGGTCTGTAATGTACTTGTGGTTGATGAGGTCTGTAATGGACTGGTCGTCAAGTCAGGTGGCGAGCATAAAAGAATAGCAGTGGCATCACTGTACTTCAACAAAATTATCCCTATTCCTTACCACAAGTAACTGCACAATGCTCTGTCCCAGTACTGCACGCTGAACTTCTTAATGGAATGTAAGTACTTTTGGCTCTAAAATGTTTGGAGGTTATTGCTGGTCATGCAGGATCGCTGCACGAGAATGCTACGATTCCAAGATTAGAGGCACGTTTCGTTACAGTTTCATTCAATACAGGCCACACTGTGGCGGAGATGCTCCTCAACCCATATTTCGAGACGGTAGAAAGTTGGTGTGGTGCACGGTGCAGAAGATCGCTTTTAATTCCGAGAAGTTATAGGTGAGAGACGACTAAAGTATCCCCAGACGTCCTTGAAGATGTTAGTGTGGACGGGAAAGACAGAGGACTCATAAAGGAACTCCACACAAAACAAAAATTGATGGTAAGTATTGGTAATGAGAAAACAGATAAGACAGGCGATGGAAGAGACATTAGACAAGAATGTTGTTGGGCACCAACGCTATTCAGTTTATATATTGATAAACTTGTAAGGTGCGCCAGAGACCTCAGATGTCGCCTCACATATTTATTAATCCAAATAGATTAATGTTTTTTATGTAGTCGTGTATCTAAATTTGTCTTGGAACTCAGTACCCTTGAAACAGCTGTTTGATATAAAAGAACTGTAAAGAAAAGAAACTGTCCAGAAGAGTGTTACGCTCCTCTGGCGATAACAGGAAAGGTGCGAGTTTGGTTGATTTATTCCTGCCAACCCCTTTGGGCTGTACATCTCATTGTGATGTGTGACGAAGGTGGACACTCCCAAAGGAAGCGACGCCAACTCGCATGTGAATATTCGAATCCGAAATGTGGAAATCCACCCTGAAGTTAAAATTTCCTGGCAGATTAAAACTGTGTGCCGGACCGAGACTCGAAATCCGGACCTTTGCCTTTCGTGGGCAAGTGCTCTACCATCTGAGCTACCCAAGCAGGACTCGCACCCCGTCCTCACAGCTTTACTTCCACCAGTACCTCGTCTCCTTACCTTCCAAAATTTACAGAAAGGTAAAGGTCCCGAGTTCGAGTCTCGGTGCGGCACATAGTTTTAATCTGCCACGAAGATTCATATCAGCGTACACTCCGCTGCAGAGTGAAAATCTCATTCTGGAAACATCCTGAAGTTTGTCACACTTGCAGAATATACCGAACGAAATGTACTGTCAAAATTTTTGCTGCTAAGCCCACTGCAAGTATTTGAAAAAAAAAAAAAAATTACAGCTACTCAGTTTCGCCGCATGAAGAATCTCCCGTATAACAGCGGTTTGTACAGCCTCTCCTGCTTAGCACGTCGATCGGCAGAGAAGCAGACAAAGCCGTGACAAGACAACGTAGCGTGAGTCTAAAGTGCACACAAGCGAATTTTAAGCACTTAAACCTTACGGAAACTACACCTCATTAGTAATTTAGGATTAATTTTCAGCTCATACTGACAGCTAAACTGTTACAGATGTAATTGTTACGCAAGTGTCTAGCAGAACAAACAGAAACAAGTCAGTGTATGATGTTTCACTACATACTAATTCCATTTATCCGGACTCTAATTTGTTGAGATGAAATATATTATAACCGTTCCTGTAGCACAATTTTATGGTAATTTTTGAATAATGTATATTTTACTAAGAATGAAACAGTTCCATATTTAGCACTTGTAGTAGTCACGAAAATGTGAAACGTGTATTCGATGACGAAAACAAAGAAAAAATTGATGCTTTCAGGCACTTGACAATAAGAGTTTGGTGTAGACAGAATTTGGATGGAGCAGGTCGTGGCCGTTGTTCTGTATATTGTGCTGCGTGCGTGGATACTTCATAAAATTCGTAAAACGCGATCGTGTCGTTACCGTTGGTCTTTCAAGGCCTCATCCATGAGGAGTTTAGTTTTAGTTTGATGATGCAAATTTACAATACACAGACTGCTGAGGTTTAACAATACTGTTCTGCTAATGAAGTGGAAGTGACAAAAAGCATTCGTAAATTTTATTGTTCGGCAGTTTCCTGAAAAATCCTTTACACATTTCTTTATTGAGGGGCTGAAACACTCTATTCTGACTGAATCTCAATTATGTAAGCAGTCTTGTTGTCGTCTCCCTAAAGACAGAGGTATCGCTTGTGACAGTACAAGGTGTGGGCAGTTTCCCACCGCATAGCACATGTCTGGCTGTTGCTACGGGGCCGTGGCGAGCAGAAAGCGTCTACGCAGCCGTGGAAAAACCCGAACGCTCGTCAAGGGCGCGTATGACCACGCTTGTGCGCTTGGAGACATTTATATGCTAGAGAAGAAGTGATAAAAACAGAACTAAGAGCGACACAGAAGTGCTAGTTGGCGCTCATGGAGAGAAAAATATGTAAAGCTAAATTACCTACAGTAGATGCGGCACAAAAATATATAATTGTTTAAAAGTTATTCTTGCCTAAAAAAACTGTACATTTTTGAAAGTTCTAAAGCTTATATCTCGGTGATACTTCGGCCGATTGATACAAACATAGTGTCTACGTATGCGGCTAGTAGAGCTGCATCGAGCAAACATAGCCTATTTAGCACAGTGTGTGCCATTTTTGAATGAGAGGTCGTAATGTGGGATTCGACTGAGATAAACCTTGTTTCTGGTAATAAATATATTTAGAGAAACGAAACTAGCGGAAGCATTCTGACGTTCAAAGAGGTAGATGAGTAATTAAGTATGTATTTTTGTTTGTTTATTTATGTTTAGTATCAAAAATCTGGGAAAAGCAAAAGAACACCACAAGAACATTATTTGTGGAAAAACTGTGACAGATACAGAAAATTGGACTTTAAATTATTGTTTCGCGGAAATTTTTCTTATTTTTCAATGTATCATATGTGTTTAGTTTTAGAATATTCGTAATTCTTTCTGTCAAAGAGTGTTCTGAGTTAGGTAGTCATTTCGCAGGTGCATAGGGCGTCCATCTTTGATGACAGGGAGAGGGTTTTGAGCGACGCTAGGAGCCGGAAGTCTCGAACATCTGCGGGGTACCAGTGCATTGGTAGCCACGTTCTAAAGCGATCAAGTGGAGTGCAATATAATAATTCAAATGGATCTAAGGGCTGTCGGACTTAGCTTCTCAGGTCATCAGTCCCTTAGACTTAAAACTACTGAAACCTAGCTAACGTAAGGACATCACACACATCCATGCCCGAGGCAGGATTCGAAACTGCGACTGTAGCAGCAGCGCGCTTCCAGACTGAAGGAAATACAGTAGTTTACGACACCAGACAACAGTGTATTTTATGAATTGTGAACAGACAAGTGCCGCAATAGCTACGTATAAATTTTATAGTGAAATGTTGTAGCATCCCTTGTTAAAGGCCGCCCTTATGTAAAAGCCCCTCAGACTGCATTTTATGTGTTTTCTCAACATACTCTCAACATACTGATGATTATTTGTGGTAAAATAGAAATAAACTACTTGCTTAAATTATAAATCTACGTGAGTGACTCAGTATTTTTTTTTTACATTTCACTACAGTACCTTCCTGTATTGCTTTTTTATATTTTGTTTCAGCTTTAAAAATTGAGTTGACGACACATGTGAGCTGATACCCTATGACGAGTAATGTAGCCAAACATTGGGACCAGCTACATCTCTGGGCCGCTGAATGAAACAGAGTGTAACAAACATATGTATTTGCTTGCCACAGCACGTGGGGGCTCGGGCGAAACTATTCAAACTTCAATGCGTAGTGCCCAATACCGTCGTAATATGGGGGTCGTCCGGAATTGTCCTAACTGAACAGGGTCGATACGCAGGGTAGGATTGCGTTTGAAAGTGAAGGAGATTGGAAGAAACATGATACCGATCGCCGGGCAATACGTTGAATCGGTCGTCGACCACCAAAGCGGGATTTAAAGTGCCGCTCGCCGCCAGACACCGACGTGCCAACTTGGCCGCCGCACTCTGGAGCTGGGACTGTATCCGCCACCAACCTGCAAGCTGTTTCACACCGCACCGTACCTCACTGCACTGCAGCTGACAGCATCAGGCAGCAGTCGTCACACAGCAGCAGTCTCAACAATGCTAAATGTTGGCTCAGTTCTCTATCACACAGCCAGTTTAACTATGGAGTCCGAATTTAGCGAGATGGTGATAAATAAGTCAGCTAGTGATTTGCAGTCTATAGAAAGTGGGAGTGAGCCTCACATAGAAAGTGAGAAGAAGCAGGAGCTAGTGTAGTGGTCATGCTCGGATCATTAATGAGCAAAATGGGGGAATAGAGAACTGAATTGAATACTGATATGGAGAATTGAAGACTGAATCCAAGACTGATATGGGGGATATGGAAAGTTCTTTGGGGGCAAAAATCAGACAATTAAATGACAAATTTGGGGATTTATCAGAAAAAAATTGAGAAGGTGTGGAATTGATTCAGGCAGGCAGCTGTGTGACACAAGGAATGATGAGATAAGGCAAGCTCTGAATGATGTGGATCAGGAGATTGTGCCTGGTTGTGATAAAACAAGAACTTTATTAATAAGACAACTGACAGGTACAGCTAGCGGCCTAAGAAAGAAAATTGAAAATGTGGCTGCTGTTACTGTAAAGAGTAATGCAGAAATTGACAAAGTTAGCGGGAGATTAAGTAATACAGAATTATGTGGGGTACTCTATGGTACAAGTACCCAGTGGTAAGTCTTTTTCAGGGGAAACCAACTACCATGCTGTAGCTTTTCTGGCAGCATGCAAGAATTGTTTTATTGATGGTATGAGGGACAACAGCAAAATTAAACTAGTAAAAAGATTGTTGGAGGGTTCTGCTCAGACATGGGCAATTTAGTTTAGTGAGCAATTTAAATCATACACTATGTTTGAACAGGTACTGGAGCCAAGCAAAACAATACAGATTACAGAACGATCTTTTGAATGGGCCAGTGTACAGAGGAGGTAGGCAAACTATGAGAGAATTTTGTTAGGGGGAATTGAGAAAGTTGGTGCACTTGGATAGGCCATTGGGAATTTTGACTGAGATTTCTACTCTAACGAGAAGGTTACCCAAAAATGTACAGTGGGAACTCATACATTGTCCAACATATTCTATAGAAAATTTCTTGGATTTTATTGAGAGGATGGACCAGGCAATGTGCTATAAGCAAATCTCAGTGGGTAATAATTCAGGGAATAATCAGAGGAATAATGGAGAGAGAAGAAATAATGTGAGTTGGGGTAATAACAACAATAACTTAAGCAGGGAACAAAATTACAATGGTAATTGGAGAAAAAACAGAGATAGAAATCATAATGAAACTTGGAGAGATAACAGGGAAAGATTTACTGTTGATGTCAGGTACTAGAGAGGGGCATGGGGAAACTGAAACAGGAGTGATGAAAGACCAGTGCAATAACAGAGAGATGGGGGAGGGGAAATTAATGCAAGGGGACAACAGGAACAAAATTCTTTAAACAGAGATTTGTTCCAAACAGGGTTGAATTAGCGACAATAAACCACACAGTAAATAGGACCATGAGATGGGAAAAGAATTGTTGGAGAAATAATTGTGGATCTTTCCATAGTTTTTGGCAAAATAATGGGAGGTATTTCAATAGAAGCAAAAGTGGGGAAATAAGGGAAGACAAAGTATGGAATAAGAATTGTAGGCAAACTAACAGGTGGTTTCTTGATCATGATTACAATAAACAAATGTGGGAAGAAAGGATTTCTGTTAAGGAGGCATTTATGGTTGATGATGAGGTTTCAGGCTGGTTTAATCAGCATGATAAGTATAATTAAAATAATATGAAAGTAAAACTAATGGGAAATGTAGGAATAAGGAGGGAGAAATAAATGTTGTGGCTTTGTTAAATGACAGGGATCAAATTGTGGGGGACTATGATTTAAATAGTATATGCTTGGCAATTATGTTAAGTAATGAGTATGTATCAGCTGTGTAACCTGAGGGTGAAAAACGTGTGATACGATGTTGAGAGTGTGTATATGAATGACAGGAGAAACAGCAATGTGTTGAATGCAAAGGAACTTTCATCAGCGGTAAGAGGCAACAGTGCCTGATTCAAATGTTGTCGTAGATGCAGATATATAGGAAGGTATGTGCTCCAGGAGTGTGAATGTATTAAATGGTGAGTATGCAGTAGCTCCTGTATCAAGTGTTGTCGTGAGTAATGATGTTGATATGAAGCACAAGGCTGCAGAATGTGTTGTGTTAGGCATTCAGTCCAGGAATGATAGAGAATGTACCAGTGAGCAGGCTATAGCTCCTGTAACTGATGAAACAGCAGTAGTCGTGGGTGAAGTTTTTAATGTGTAGAATGGAGCTGCAGGTGTTGATGTTGTTGAAACTATGAGGGATTCTTTTGAGTCAAGTAAATTTATGTCTGTTGCTAATGGTATGAGTGAAGTAGCTGGGAACAAACATTTTTTTTTCAAGGAAGCGTGGGAGAATAAGGCATAGAGTGATTTTGATTCTGATGATTTGTGGCCAGGGCAAAATGGTTTCAGTAGTGGGCTCCTTAGGCTTGGGAGATTAGCAAGCATGATTTTGCCAGGCAAAACAGGGATTTATGTACCGAAAGTGAGGTGTTCAAACATGCTTGCAAGGAAATAGTTAATGGAGATCTAGTTGTTATTGAATGAGGAATGTGTATTTACGGTGAGAAAAGGTGATATAGATGATAATAATACTGTGAACAATGATACAGTTAGCTAGGAAGGTGAGGATGTTGATTAAATACAAAAGTTCATAGAGTATAATGATGAACAACATAGCCCTGCTAGAGGAGCTAAATAGTGAATGAATGGGGAAAGATTAGTGTGATTATGGTAGTGATGACTGGGTTAATTTTGCAAAGTTGCACCAGCAGTTGATACCAGAGACCTGGGAGGAAGAAAAACACAGAGTTGCTAGAAAGCTAGGGGGGTTGAGTGTAATAAACTCTGGAATTGAAGAGGCTTTGATGTAATATTTTTAGGGGATAAGGATATTGAATCTCTTTGTGAAGAACAGGTGTGCACCATGACTAAAGACTGCATACATGAGATAGGGGAGGACTTGTTGGCTGCAACAGAATGGAAGCATGATTTTATTGAAAAGGCGCAGCCAGTAATAACTGTTGGTGTGGCAGGGTTCTGTGAAACTGCTTTCATGTATACTGGAAGATCCATGTCTGGAGTGGAAGAGAGCGTTTATGATCATATTAAAAACAGGGAAACAATGGAATTTCCAGTCACAAGTGTGAGAAAAATGGTACATGAACTTTCAATAAACCAGTGAGAAAGGAGGTAATTCTAGATATAAACATTGGAGGTGAAGTACTTAGTCACTCACTTTTGATGGTTCCAGATTTAAGTATGAATCTGGCGTAGCGGACTGATTTCGTGAATAAATATGAGGCAAATATAGATTGTAAGGACCAGATGGTGGAAATGAATACTGTTGAGGGAAGGAAGAGGGTTAAATTCAAAAACACATTCAGTGATGAAAAATTGGTGGCTAGTTTGCATGTAGCACAGTGCTTATTTGATGAGATGGAGGTTGAGAAAGAGATAAGGAGTAAAGTAAGTGGTAGAAAGGGGACTTCTGAGAACGAAAAGGCAGAATTATATCAATCATTGAGTAAAAACAAAGATGTGTGTTCTGAAAAACCAGGTAAGGTGGCTGATTTTGAGTATACACTCAAACTGAATCCACATGTATGCATTAAGGTCAGACAATACCCTATCTCACTGGCAGAGAGGGAGGCAGTTAGAGGACAGTTAAACATGTGTATGTTAGCTAAGTTATTGTTTCACATGGGACTCCTTGCTGTATACTACATACATATGTGTTCCATTTTAAGAATTTTGTGGATGACCGAGTGGTTTTCATGTTAATCTTGGTAAAAGTATATCGGTACTGTACGTTGTGGAACAGCTGGTTGACACAGCTAATTCTCTCAGTGACTACAATAGTTGTACTCACTGTACGGCATTTATATGGGCATGATAGGATGTGAATGTGATAGATGGACAATGAGTGGCACTTTTCTTATTTTTTATAATGATGCGAATATTTATTCAATTTTTCATGAGTGATGATTGTGATTTTGTGACACCTAGTTTTTTAGTGTGTTGGGTGGAGACAGTTCAGCATGGGTTTGACTGATGAGAACATGGAACTGAATGGTATACATATAATATGTTCTTTTGTATTAATTGAAGAAATGTTTAGATTTGGTGGGATATATAATTGTTTTTTGTTTTATATGTATGTTTTATATATATGTGAAAAATTGCTTAGTTTTAGGGGAACATAGGCTGATCTGTGGAATATGTTGTGACATGGGGTATTTTATATATTTGATTTCATTCAGTTTGCATTGTTGTAATTTTCATTGTCAAGCAGCAGTTAAATTATTGTTTGGGTTAAAACCAGAGGCAGGGTTGTGGCTGGAACCAATAAATTTTTAGTACTGTTCTGGTTACATATTTTCTTAGTTTCAGTTTGGTCAGAAAAACCTTGTCTCAGTGTTATACAGTTGCAACGATTTGGGCCATTTCTGTTCTTGAATGGAACAAATTGCTGCGATCAAAGAAATGTCTATAGCTACCATGTATTTCTCGGTAACACTACCATGTTTGCGTCAGGTTTCACCCTGAAATTTGGCTTTAACTGTGTCAGTTCTCGATAACAGAGGGGGTGATGTTACATCCGACCGGTTCTTGGTACCCAGACACCTTTGCTGACAGGAAATTGACTGGATGAATTTTGTTTTTTCCTGGTAGAATCGGGTTAGCTGGCTGGCAGGAGAACTTGGGAAACGGCGCCTGAAGTCTGAGCTGCAGCACTGATGCAGGTCAGAGACACACCACAGAAGATAACAAAACGTGTAGTGCTTACGGTATGTGCTGTGTAATTTCTAACAATAAATATTGTGCATCTAAATAAAAAGATTGAAGAAAAAGAAAAAGGACAATATTTAGAGGACTTTAAGAAAAATTGGTGGTCCACCTTCGATTCGTTTGATTTGTCACAACCTTTGGTCAGTCATATCAGTATTATGGAAATGCTGATGAATAAATGTATTTAGCGTCAGTTTAGTTAAGTTAGAGTAGGAAGTGCTGCTGCATAAGACAATATAAGAACTTGTTCATTCCGATTTTTATGCTATCGTATGTAGACTTTATTTTCGTTTCTGAGGGCGCAGATTGGGTTTCATGCTACTTGCCATGCCATGTCCTGCATTTATGGAGTAGCAAGTGGGGATAACTGTGACGGTACAAGCTATTGAGGGAGAGATTAGAGCGGCAGTTTCCCGCCACAGAGCACGTGGCGAGCGGCTAGAGTCTACGCGGCCTTGGAAAAACCCGAGCGCTCGACAGGGGCGCGTATGACCATACTTGTGCCCTTGGAGAAATTTATATGGCAGAGAAAAATTGATAAAAACAGAACTAAGAGAGACACGTAGGTGCGAGTTGGCACTCACGGACAGACAAATATATAAAGCTAAATTATCTAGACGCTCTACAAAAATATACACTAGTTTAAAAGTTATTGTTATCTAAAAAAATGTAAATTTGTGAACGTTCGTAAGCTAACGTCTCGGCAATGCTTTGGCTGATTAATAAAAACAAAGTGTCTACGGATGCGGCTAATAGAACTGCATCGAGCAATCATAGCCTATTTAGCATAGTGCGTGCCATTTTTGAATGAGATGTCGGAATATGGGATTAGACTTGCACGATACCTGACTGATTGGCTTCATACACAACATTTAATAGGACAGCAAGAAGGTGTGAATTTCTCTACAGTGCTACTTATTAATGGCATCTCCTCTGCGTGTTTACTTGAAGTAAAGTTCGTAATTTTGCGACTTTCTTTTCCGTGTCATTTTCTGAATCTGTTTAGTCAGGTTAAAAATGGCTGGAAACCACTAATGTTTATTTCATTTCAGATAGCTTAATTTTGTTGATTTCCAGTGCACTGACTCTCACGAGCTGGCCGCTATGGTCTAGCGGTTCTAGGAGCGCAGTCCGGAACCGCGCGACTGCTACAATCACAGGTTCGAATCCTGCCTCGGGCATGGATGTGTGTGATGTCCTTAGGTTAGTTAGGTTTAAGTAGTTCTAAGTTCTAGGGGACTGTTGACCAAAGATGTTAAGTCCCATAGTGCTCAGAGCCATTTGAACCTTTCTTTGACTCTCACGAGCAGTCCTAAATTCCTCAAATATTTAGGAGAGCTTATCTTGCAATTTCCAGAAGCGAGTATCATTTTGGCACATATTTTGTACTCCGTGTAAATCTTTCTTCTATGTATACAATTCGGGTCCAGATTTTACGAAACGAAACTGACTTTTCACGTAGCTTAACTTTAAGCGTTTTCTCCATGCTTCGTTTAACGAAAGAAATTACAGCCATTTCATTGTCACTGAAAGCTATAGCTCTCCATATTTTCTTTGGGCTAGGAAAATAATATATTTTTATTCTGGATTTTAATCAGCACTCCAATCATCGTCCGAACCACAGCCGTACCGTAGGTGCAACCACAACGCAGGGGTATCTGTTGAGAGGCCAGACAAACGTGTGGTTCCTGAAGAGGGGCAGTAGCCTTTTCAGTAGTTGCAGGGGCAACAGACTGGATGATTGACTGATCTGGCCTTGTAACACTAACCAAAACGGCCTTGCTGTGCTGGTAGTGCGAAAGGCTGAAAGCAAGGGGAAACAACAGCCGTAATTTTTCCCGAGGGCATGCAGCTTTACTGTATGGTTAAATGATGATGGCGTCCTCTTGGGTAAAATATTCCGGAGGTAAAATAGTCCCCCATTCGGATCTCCGGGCGAGGACCACTCAGGAGGATGTCTTTATCAGGAGAAAGAAACCTGGCGTTCTTCGGATCGGAGCGTGGAATGTCAGATCCCTTAATCGGGCCGGTAGGTTAAAAAATTTAAAAAGGGAAATGGATAGGTTAACGTTAGATATAGTGGTAAATAGTGAAGTTCGATGACAGGAGGAACAAGACTTCTGGTCAGGTGACTACAGGGTTATAAACACAAAATCAAATAGGGGTAATGCAGGAGTAGGTTTAATAATGAATAGGAAAATAGGAATGCGAGTAAGCTACTATAAACACCACAGTTAACGCATTATTGTGGCCAAGATGGATACGAAGCCTACGCCTACCACAGTAATACAAGTTTATATGCTAACTAGCTCTGCAGATTTCGAAGAAATTGAAGAAATGTATGACGAAGTAAAAGAAATTATTCAGATAGTGAAGGGAGACGAAAATTTAATAGTCATGGGTGACTGGAATTCGTCAGTAAGAAAAGGGAGAGAAGGAAACGTAGTAGGAGAATATGGATTGGGGGTAAGAAATGAAAGAGGAAGCCGCCTGGTAGAATTTTGCATAGAGCACAACTTAATCATAGCTAACACTTGGTTCAAGAATCATAAAAGAAGGTTGTATACATGGAAGAAGCCTGGACATACTGACAGGTTTCAGATAGATTATATAATGGTAACACAGAGATTTTGGAACCAGGTTTTAAACTGTAAGACATTTCAAGGGGCAGATGTGGTCTCTGACCACAATCTATTGGTTATGAACTGTAGATTAAAACTGAAGAAACTGCAAAAAGGTGGTAATTTAAGGAGATGGGATCTGGATAAACTGACTAAAACAGAGGTTGTACAGAGTTTCAGGGAGAGCATAAGGAAAGAATTGACAAGAATGGGGGAAAGAAATACAGTAGAAGAAGAATAGGTAGCTTTGAGGGATGGAGTAGTGAAGGCAGCAGAGGATCAAGTAGGTAAAAAGACGAGGGATAGTAGAAATCCTTGGGTAACAGAAGAAACATGGAACTTAATTGATGAAAGAAGAAAATATAAAAATGTAGTAAAGTAAGTGGGTAAAAAGGAATACAAACGTCTCAAAAATGAGATCGACAGGAAGTGGAAAATGGCTAAGCAGGGATGGCTAGAGGACAAATGTAAGGATGTAGAGGCTTATCTCACTAGGGGCAAGATAGATACTGCCTACAGGAAAATTAAAGAGACCTTTGGAGAAAGAAGAACCACTTACATGAATATAAAGAGCTTTGATGGAAACCAGTTCTAAGCAAAGAAGGGAAAGCTGAAAGGTGGAAGAGGTATATAGAGGCACTATACAAGGGTGATGTACTTGAGGACAATATTTTGGAAATGGAAGAGGATGTAGATGAAGATGAAATGGGAGATATGATACTGCGTGAAGAGTTTGACACAGCACTGAAAGACCTGAGACGAAACAAGGACCCTGGAGTAAACAACATACCATTAGAACTACTGACAGCCTTGGGAGAGACAGTCCTGACAAAACTCTACCATCTGGTGAGCAAGATGTATGAGAGAGGTCAAATACCCTCAGACTTCAACAAGAATATAATAATTCCAATCCCAAAGAAAGCAGGTGTTGACTGATGTGAAAATTACCGAACTATCAGTTTAATAAGTCACGGCTGCAAAATACTAACGCGAATTATTTACAGACGTATGGAAAAACTAGTAGAAACCGACCTCGGGGAAGATCAGTTTGGATTCCGTAGAAATACTCGAACACGTGAGGCAATACTGACCCTACGACTTATCTTAGAAGATACATTAAGGAAAGGCAAACCTACATTTCTAGCATTTGTAGACTTAGAGAAAGCTTTTGACAATGTTGACTGGAATACTCTCTTTCAAATTCTGAAGATGGCAGGGGTAAAATACAGGGAGCGAAAGGGTATTTACAATTTGTACAGAAAGCAGATGGCAGTTATAAGAGTCGAGGGACATCAAAGGGAAGCGCTGGTTGCGAAGGAGTGAGACAGGGTTGTAGCCTCTCCCCGATGTAATTCAATCTCTATATTGAGCAAGCAGTGAAGGAAACAAAAGAAAAGTTCGGAGTAGGTATTAAAATTCATGGAGAAGAAATAAAAACTTCGAGGTTCGCCGATGACATTGTTATTCTGTCAGAGACAGCAAAGGACTCGGAAGAGCAGTTGAACGGAATGGATAGTGTCTTGAAAGGAGGATATAAGATGACCATCAACAGAAGTAAAACGAGGATAATGGAATGTAGTTGAATTAAATCGGGTGATGCTGAGGGAATTAGATTAGGAAATGAGATACTTAAAGTACTAAAGGAGTTTTGCTATTTGGGGAGCAAAATAACTGATGATGGTCGAAATACAGAGGATATAAAATGTAGACTGGCAATGGCAAGGAGAGAATTTCTGTAGCAGAGAAATTTGTTAACACTGAGTATAGATTTAAGTGTCAGGAAGTCGTTTGTTATAGTATTTGTACGGAGTGTAGCCATGTATGGATGTGAAACATGGACGATAAATAAATTGGACAAGAAGAGAATAGAAGCTTTCGAAATGTGGTGCTACAGAAGAATTATGAAGATTAGATGGGTAGATCACATAACTAATGAGGAATATTGAATACGATTGGGGAGAAGAGAAGTTTGTGGCGCATCTTGACTGAAAGAAGGGATCGGTTGGTAGGACATGTTCTGACTTATCAAGGGATCTCCAATTTAGTACTGCAGGGCATCGTGGAGGGTAAAAATCGTAGAGGGAGACCAAGAGATGAATACACCAGATTCAGAAGGATGTAGGTTGCAATAGGTAATGGGAGATGAAGAAGCTTGCACAGGATAGAGTAGCATGGAGAGCTGCATCAAACCAGTCTCAGCACTGAAGACCACAACAACAACATCAAGTTTTTACGATTTCTAACGAAATGTCGATATTATTCGAATGAATGTCCAAGAAGTCAACAACCGTTAAGTGTATGGGTCTTCAGGAGAAGTAGGTAATTTAGATTGTATACCACGTTCTTCTAATTTTATCTTTGCCAAAGGAGAAATCATTCACTGGACATCGCATTAGTGTGAAATTCTGAGACCTGTATAACGACAGATGTTAACAAGCGCATTCGAAGAAACAAAAAGAAAATTAATTTAGTTTCACCTTCATTGCTGACACCTGACGATATCGCAAAAGCAGCTGCTGATTATTGTGGATATTAAACGAGTTGTAAACTCGAGCGAATCATAACTGCGAACTACAGAGTCAGCGAAATTATCAACGCAATTAGAATTCGCTTCACAAATTACGATCACGTTGTGACGTTTTATTCATTTGCCGATGTGCTGTCATTCCGTGGTATGTCCCCGTCGGGTTGCGCATGTGCTATCTGCTACAGCTGCGGCAGGAGTGTGCAATTCTCCAGCCACCGAGTGAACTATAAATTCGGCAAATTTCAACATTTCTTTTCCAAATATTTGCACCTTAGCAGCTAAATATTTGACAGTGTGCTTATTTCATTGTATTTTCTGCGTGTGCAAAGTTTCAGGTTTCTCCGTGTCGGACTGGACCATTCCCTTGTCTGTGTGGCTGAGACAACAACAGTAAAGGAACAGACGGTGGATTGTGTGAAGTGTGCACAAAAACTATAGTAGAATTAACATTTGGGGCAGAATGCAAGAAAGATGCGAAAGCTACAAGCAAAATAATGAAATAATTGCGTTTTACGAAGTGTGTGGTATGATTTGCCAAGTGGTATACTCGGTATTAGTTCTGTACCTTTAGCGCTGGTGCCGAGAAACGAAGTGAAAGACTATAATTTCCAACCAAAAATGAACAGTCGTGGGTTTCTTATTTTATTTCATCATTTTCCACTAAACGTCACCACACAAGAAGCGACGCACTCAACGGGGCTCAGCCATCTTTAAGGTAAAACAGAAAATATCATTAGCCCGTTCTGGAAACCGACGTTTCAAGCGCAAAGTATAGGATTAAGTGTTCAGGTATAAATATTGCATGTCGCGGGCAATTTCGACAACATTTCCTTTGGCAATCAGGTTAGATTATACATATTATACTTTTCCTAAAAGCGTGGAGAAATGCGACGTGACATAGGGAGTGCTTGACTGAACAATTTAAGGCAGGAAACTTGGGTTTGGAGAAGTCGGCTTAAGGGGAGATTCGTTGAAATTGTTTTGTTTTCCACTCCATAATGTTTTGGACTTTCCTGAACATTTTGGTATATAATACATTAAAATCAGACAATTGTGAGACCTTCACATAATATTGTGACTGTCAAATTTCGCGGCTAAGCATATACTGCCACAGTTGAGTAGCCGTATCCTGGTAACTACACAGTCTACGGGGCTGTGAATTGGTTTGTTTTGTGATTACCACTGCGTGTCAGACGTTGACATTACGAATAAACAAATCAGTCTTTTGATTCTGATACTAGATTTCGTTGGAAGACAATACACTGTGCTGGAAGACTAACGAACAAAGTAATTGATGAATTACAGGAATATTATGGGAAGGCCATTGGATATAACTGTGATAATTTAGAGAATATGAAAACAGCTGTGTGGAGCACTTTCGTTCATCGAATATTAACGGATAAAAAGCTGTGTCATGTTTTGTGTCCATATCCTCCAAGCACTTGGTGTAAATATAGGCACGCTGAATTTTCTGGCACCCTGCATGAATTTGTACATAAACATTCTCTTTCTTTGGCAGTAATGGAGGCAATAAAACCTATTTACAGAGGTTTGGCAAATCCTGAGCTACTAAAGACATGGGAAAACCAAGAATGTGAATGAGTCCTTCAATAATGCGGTGTGGTGCCGTGTGCCTAAAAATGTATTTGTTGGCCTTATGAGTCTAAAGTTAGCAGTGTCTGATGCTGTAATGACTTTTAATGCTTGAAACTATGAAAGACGTAAGGTTCTGGAGAAGTTAGGGGCAAGATTTGGACAGAACACAGCTAAAGGACTGCGGGAACTGGATGAGCTTCGTGTACGTAAAGCACAGTTAGCTGCTCAGCAAATGACAAAAGAAGCAAGAAAGGAAACGAGGAGACAAGCAGTGGGTTGTTGTGACAGTGAAGAATACACAGACTGTGGACCAGGTTAATTCTAGTGCATAATAGACACAGAAATGTAAGTCTGTATAAGAATTTGTAATAAAAAAGTTTTAACCTCAACATCTGTGAACTACATTTTTGCAATGAATGACCCGTTTTCTAAAAAAGCACTAGAGGTATGAAATTTTCGCAGCATGCCAAGTGTGAGATTCAACATATATGGAACTAGAATAATTGAAATATTCTGAGTTGTTTTGGTTTTATGTTCATTTATTTACAAAGTTCTGCCAACACATTGGTAGAAAAAAGAAAAAAAGATAGCATGACTCACAATAAAATTTGAGTAATAATTCTATTTCAGTGTTTCTAGAAACGTGCATTCAATAATTATCGAAAATTGTGAGTTGGTGTCTTAAAAAGTTTCCAAGATAATGTGTCACAAAATACGATAATTTAATATCGGCGGCATGGGACATACAGCGTTCTCTTACGGAGATATGGAAGTAAATTTATTTACTGCTTTGTCTAGCATTATTATTTTCCAGCTGATCTACAACTAACACGCGCCAAGTTTACACATTCTGTGTTGTTTATTTACACGTGCAGTCATGATGCAGATTATTTCACTTTAGTTGTTCATAAAGTGGCTCTGTTGTATCGTATTTACGTTGTTGCATGACATAATGTGCTATTTATCAGGGAGATACCCATTCATTACTGAGCGCTATTCAGAGACATACAGTACGGTACAGATGAACTCAATGGCGTGCACCTTTTGTATGGGGAAGTACGTTGAAGTGATCTCCCTAATGAAAAGCTATACTGGGAGCGATTTCCTAACAGGCATAATTTGTCATGACGAGAGTTTATTTCTCTCAATCGACCAGTGCAGGTGACTGACTCATTGGAACAAGAAACGAGGGACACGGCAGCATGTGGACCACTCGTACACCCGACTTTGAAGAAGAGGACCTCGTTGCAGCGGATCCCACTACAAGTCAATTGTGTATGAGACCCAGGCGAATGTGGAGATGGAATTAGTTGCTAGAATTGTACCTGCCTGTTCAACACTTCCAACTGGAAACAAAACGACAATCCATGGACTGGCGCCACATCACTTCTGCTCCGAAGAAAAAGTTTAAAGGCGCACCCTCAGTCGGTAAAGTAATGGCAACAGTGATCGAGGACTCTGTAGAGACTGTTCTGCTTAATGTCCTCCTTCATAGCGCAACGATCAGCTGTGGAGTGTATTGTGCTACCACCATGAAATTCAACAAACGTCTTCAGCGTGTTCATCGCTACAAAAAGCAAACTAACTTTTCTTTCTTCGTGACAGCGGAAGGCCTCACACAAATCTGCACACCCCGAGAGGAAGACACGAAACTTCATTCGACTGTTCTTCCTCAGCCACCCTATAGCCCGGGTTCCGTCTGTTTGGCCTATTGAAGGATGCACTCAGCAGGAAGCAGTACGTAAATGATGGGGCAGTTATTAATACAGCAAGACTGTGGCTCCTACCTCGACCAGTTGAATAGCACCATGCAGGCATATGGGCCTTCACAGTGAAGTGGCCTAAGGCTGTTGCACTAAAGATTGAAAAACAAGTTTCTGTAGAAAAATGAGTGGGGAATAGTATGGTATATTGGAGTCCCGAATAAAACCAAGCTGCTTTCAGAAAAAAAGTATGGCATTACTTACTGAACGGTCCTGTATATGAAAATAAAAAACCCGCATACCAAGGCACGATCAGTCAGTAATCTGGATTGTTGCCCGTGCAACTGCAGAAGAAGGTGGCGCCCCTTTTCAAGGGACCATATGTGGTGTCACCGCCAGATACCACACTTGATAGGTGGTAGCCTTTAAATCTGCCGCGATCCGTTGGTATACATCGGACCCGCGTGTCGCCACTGTCAGTGATTGCAGACCGAGCGCCTTCACACGGCAGGTCTAGTCTAGAGAGACTCTCTAGCACTCGCCCAGTTGTACAGCCGACTTTGCTAGCGATGGTTCACTGTCTACATACGCTCTCATTTGCAGAGGCGACAGTTTAGCATAGCCTTCAGCTACGTCAATTACTACGACCTAGCAAGGCGCCATATTAAGTTACTTCAAGAATGTATTCTGAACAGATAATATTGTGAATCATGTACCGTGAAGAGCGACGTTCATCATTAATGGATTAAAGTTAAGAATCAAACTAATTACGTCCGCTTTCTGAATTCTAGTACCTTGTCATGTTCCAGACCTCGCGTCAGTATAGTTCTTCCCTCCTCACGCCAGCCTGCATGAGCTAAAACGCGTGCATTTCGGCCTCCTCTAGTAACATGGTGTTGGCTCTTCTGCCAACACAACACCATATGTTACTTTTGGGCTAATCGCAGACACCCCTCCAACGTAGTTGCGCCTACTGCATGTCTGTATCGTTAAGATGCACAAGTCACCCCAACGGGCTCTGGTCCAGCCCTCACAAAAGTTCACTCTAGATATCACGTCGTGTAGGATGCGTAAATTCACGTCCTTCAGACTACCACTCCTTAGTACTGTGGACTGTCTGATATTCTGAGTAAACGAAATGAACACAGTTTGTGATGGAGAGTGTAAGGTAAGCGGCTCCAGCCGCTTTTGGCTAACGGCAGATGGAACTCAACTGCAGATTCCACTGGCCCTCTGGAGAATAACCCAGCAGGCCAGAGCGACGCCGGGATCCGTCTGTCATGACTGGCATTCCTCGGCGGATCGGCTGCCTTGGGCCGCATTCCGTTCCGGTCCCCTGCCGTCTGCAATCGGCAAAGCCGGACTGCGGCCGTAGCAGCCCGGGATCGCTTCTCCTCTGTGGAGCCGGTGAGCCGAGAAACTGGCCTTGTGATTGTAAGCAAGCCAACTAAAGGGGGCTGCCATTCTAGGGCAAGAGTAAGGCCGCCAAATTCTGCCGTACACTTCAGGGAGAGATAGTTATTACGAAACACGGTATATAGTTCGACTCTCTTTGACTTTTTTTGTCCCTGACTTTTTTATCAGCTACACTTTTGCAGAAGTTGTGGGTGAGAGAATTGGGTGGGAGGGGGGGGGGGTTGAAATGTCACCGACCATTATGCTGATTTTCAGCGTTCGAACAAAACACAGCGCCAAAATTAAATCTTATAAATTCTTGGGCTGCGTCATGTTCCTCTTCAGTTACCTCAAACATTTCACGTTTCAACCCCTCGGCTGGATCCTTTTTCGAGATCTCCTGGCGTTCCCAGTTAGCTGAACACTAACAGACTACCAGAAATACCAGAAGATCCCGAAGAAGATTCCAGCCTAGTGGTCACAGCGTGGACAATTTGAAGAGGAATATGACGCAGGCCTTACCTTCAGTAACAGCAGACTTACACACACTTTTCGAAGTGTGACGATGTCGTCATTTCTAATATCCAGATAACCAAGTAACATTGTTTTAGCGCCGGCCGGTGTGGCCGAGCGGTTCTAGGCACTACAGTCTGGAACCGCGCGACCGCTACGACCGCAGGTTCGAATCCTGCCTCCGGCTTGGATGTGTGCAATGTCCTTCGATTAGTTTGGTTTAAATTGTTCCAAGTTCTAGGGGACTGATGACCTCAGTTGTTGAGTCTCATAGTACTCAGAGCCACTTGAACCACTGTTTTAGATGCACTGTCACTGCGTGCTCTTGATGTGCCCTGCTTGAAATAACCTTTGGTCTTTACATTTTATGTTGCTTCTCTGAAAATGATTGAAGTGGAAAGCAAATAAAGCCACTAGGTACGACAGGCTGCGATATCACGAGGGATAGGGTCAGTCTCTTGCAGGTTCTTTCTGGAAATAAGTTGAATAAATCAGTAAAGAACAACAAAATAGCACCCATGGGCATCAGAGTACACTTTCTCAAGAAATTCTGCCAGCTATGATAGGCTTCCTGGAACACTATGACGGGAATTGCTCTCAGACATCTCCTTGGAGCGGCTTGCACATCTACCGTCCCAAAAAAACAGTTCATTAAGTTTTTCTTTTATCGAGGAAACGAAAGAAGGTTCGCTGGTGCCGGATCGAGATAGTGTTGTGGCTGAGGCAGCGTTGCCTCACCGTACCTGTGCAGAAACTCGCTGACAACTAAGGCGGCATGAGACGGGGCGTTGTCGTGATGGATCGGCCGTTTCCACTGATCTCCTTCCTGACGTGCAGCACCCGGCTTCTGAGACGTCCAAGAACTTTCAAGTA